>NW_009693277.1:0-25205 GCF_000703405.1 Apaloderma vittatum
CTCTGTGCCCAGTTTGTATTTGTCTCTAGGATTGGCCCAACCCAGGTGAAGGGCCTTGCATTTTGACTTGTTGAAGCTCATGCAGTTTGCAATGGCCCATTTCTCAAGCCTGTCAAGGTCCCTCTGGATGGCATCTCTTCCCTCAAGTGAGTCCACAGCACCACACAGCTTGGTGTCGTCGGCAAACTTACTGAGGGCGCACTCAGTGCCGTCATCCATGGTGCTGACAAAGATGTTGAACAGCACTGGACCCAGAACAGACCCCTGAGGAACTCCACTTGTCACTGGTCTCCATGTGGACATCGAACCACTGACCACAACTCTTTGAGTGGGACCATCCAGCCAGTTCTTTATCCACTGAGTGGTCCATCTGTCAAATCCATGTCTCTCCATTTTAGCGACAAGGATATCATGTGGGACAGTGTCAAACGCCTTGCACAAGTCCAGGAAAATGACATCCGTTGCTTTTCCCATGTCAACCAGCGCTGTAGCTTTGTCGTAGAAGGCCACTAAATTAGTCAGGCATGACGTGCTCCTTTTGAAGCCATGTTGGCTGTCACCAACCACTTGATTATTTTTTATGTGCCTTAGTACAGATGCCAGGAGAATCTGTTCCATGATTTTACCTGGCACAGAGGTAGTTAAGTGAAATATGTGTAACAGTGCAACACTCCTTGATAATAATGGGGTTTTTTTGCTTGGAGGAACTCATGTAAAAATAAATAAATACGTAAATAATGGTAGGATGATTTGGTCCATGCACACAGGAACAAATTAATTCCAGTTTATTACACATTTGTGCAACATCATTGATTGTTTTCTGTGTCTAAAGAGGTGTGAGAGTCCAACTGAAGTTTCTCCATATTTGAATACTGGTTAAAGCTTTGTCTTAGCTGATTTCTCAGGCATTTAAGAAAGTTCATTTTACAGCCTTTTTTTACAGGATAACTCTCAGGGGTGCTCACTTTAGGAACTATGCTTAAAATGTAGAGTTCTCTTTTCCATTTTTTTCACAAATTGAAGATGAAAGTGCTTATTTCAAGCAGATATCACTTGGGTTCTGGTCCTTAGTCATGCAAAGTGCAATCTGGTTGCAATTTCTGGCTACCTTCTGACTTTTTACCTGTTAGGGTTTTTTTGGGGGGGCTTTTTTTTGGTTTTTTTCCCCCCCACAGGCTACTGGTCTGCAGGAGAATATGGTGTGCTCAGTTCTGAACATGGACTTCAAATGCATGCTTTGAGATCTAGGCATGAATGTTGGAGTGGCAGAGAGGAAACTATGCAGACAGAAAATCAGATGCAGCTATAGTGTTCACACTGGACTCCCTAGATTTCACAGAAAATTAAAACAAATGTGAAAAATTCTACAGGCAACCTGGAATCAAGTGAAAATTAGTCTTGAACTAATCTGGGCAAGAGTGAAGCTGGTCAGAGAGCTAAATGTGAGAATAAGGAGACTGTTTTCTGTTATTATACATGTGCCTGTTACCTGTGCTTTAGGGAGAAGATAATGATGTCATAGCCTAGTTATGGTTTCTGTCTTGATCCGTATCACCAGAAAATGACAGAGATGGAGAAGATAACCTCCTTCCATTTCCCCTGGGAAGATCTGACCAGTCATCAACATGTTTATCACTTACAGATGAGGGAAAGACAGTTTTTTGTATCCAGACTTAGTGAATATGACAGTCCTCATTCTCAATGCAGTATTGCATTCCCGCGCATGAAGCAGAAGATGAAGCTATGTGCTCTGGCCTAGATCTGAATAGATAGTTTGCATTGTAAAACCACATTATCATTGCTTATTGACTTGAGTACAGTGCAAATCTACTGCTTTCAGTTGCAGAAACTGCTCAGGGGTAGGCTAATGCATCTCAAGATCTTGGTCTCTAAAAGAACTTGCAGTAAAAATCTGGATTTCTTTAACAACTGCTAATCTATTGAGACACAACAAGATAATGTCAGCTCTCTGAAATACCGTATATGAAAAAGCTACAACATAAAATCTCAACAGACCTGGAATATGTCAGGCTGCAAAAAGTTCAGAGGTTGCATACGATTAGAGCATGGGTCTTGCTCTTAAAGGCATATATTACTATTAAAAAAACCTGCTTTTTTAAAAAAAAATCTTTAAAATCCACCTTTCCATCTATCTGCCTACCTGTGTATTTTCCTACTTACTTACCTACTTACCAACCAGCCTGCCTATCAGTCAAATACTTTATATTGCAGAGGCTTTATTTGTTAAGAAGAGCTAAAATGAGCACTGTATGATGTTCTGAATCACTTGGTTCACAGAGGTCTAATTGGAGACAGATTCAAAACTGAATAGCAAAAATTAGCTAGTTGAATCTGAATGGCTTTGGTTGAATAACAGGACAAGGACTCAACAAAGACAGCTATGCAACAGAATGTGCATCAGCTTGTAATACCCAATCCTTCTCAAGAGGAAGAGTTCTTTTGCAATTATGGGTAGAACTATATTTGAAAGGCTTGAATTTCCAGACTCTGAATACATCAGTTGGATTGTACAGAAAAGACAAACCTGAGTAGCATGTTTCATGAAGGTCAAACAGGTTTGGAAAGTATCACAACTCCCACTGCATGATTACTTGAACAGCAGTATGGTGGACAAATGCAACTGTGGGCTCTAGACAGCTTTTGAGATATTGCTGCTCATCAGCACAAAACATTTCAGGAGTCACATATTCCTTATGGAGAGAAAGGACTTGGAAAGCAGAGATTTGTGGTGGCAAGAAAGACACATGTTGGCTTCAGCAAAAAATGCTTCTATTCAAAGTTCTTCCAGAGCGATGGTAGTACAAGTTAGGAGATGCAACAATGGGAAGTGTAGGGGGAGTTACAATGACACTGAGTAAAGCAGCAAAGAAAAGCAGCAGCAGCAGTGACAGAAAAACAGTTCTGGTATGTGTATTTTATAGCTAGTGTGAGTAGGAGTGTTTCTCCCACCATAATGGCATGAAAGTAAGAAGAGCATCTCATGCCAGGGGAGTAACAGATGGAGCAACTATATTTCACATGAGGACTTGAGCTCTGGGACTGTCAAGTTGCTGTGGGAGCTGCTAAAAATTTGTGTGTCAGCATCATTGCTGCAATCCATGACTTATATCCCAAGGACAAAAAAGCATTTTAGGTTACATTATCTACAGAAATACAAGTTGTCCTTTACTTTATAAAAGTTTGTTTGCTGTCTTTACAGAATCAGAAAATCACAGAGTGTTAGGTGTCGGAAGGGACCTATGGAGATCATCTAGTCCAACCCCTCATCCAGAGTAGATTCGTCTAGAGAAGACTGCACAGTATGGCATCCAGCTGGGTTTTCAATGTCTCCACAGATAGCAACTCCACCACCTCTCTGGGCAGCCTGTTCTAGTGCTCTGCCACCCTCAAAGCAAAAATGTTCTTCCTCATGTGTAGAAGGAAATTCCTATGCCAAACTTTGTGCCCATTACCTCTCATCCTGTCACTGGGCACCACTGAAAACAAAGTCTCCCTCCTCCTGACATCTGCACTCTAAGTATTTATAAACATTAATAAGATTCTTGCTCAGTCTTCTCCATACTAAAAAGACCCAAGCCCTTCAGCCTTTCCTCATAAGATGGACATTCTAGTCCCCTAATCATCTTTGTAGCCCTTTGCTGAAACCTTCTCCAGCAGTTCCTTGTCCTTTTTGAACTGGGGAGCCCAGAACTGGACACAGTACTCCAGATGAGGACTTACCAGGGCAGAGCAGAGGGGGAGGAGGATCTCCCTTGACCTGCTCGCCATACTCTTCTTAATGCATCCCAGGAAACCATTGGCCTTCTTGGCCATGAGGGCACATTGTTGGCTCATGGTCAGGCTGTTGTCCATCAGAACTCCCAGGTCAGCAGGTCAGCCCCTAACCTGTGCTGATACATGGGGTTATCCCTCCCTAGGTGCAGTACCCTACACTTACCCTTGTCGAATTTCATAACATTTCTCTCCGCCCAACTCTCCAGCCTGTCCAGGTCATACTGGATGGCAGCGCAGGCTTCTGCTGTGTCAGCCAGCCACTCCTTGTTTTGTGTCATCAGCAAAATTGCTGTGGGTACCCTGCATTCAAATATTTTCTAGAAATATTTTAACTGATCTCTGATACGTGTGAATCATTTTATCATCTGCTCTCCAGAACAGATTAGGTATGCAACACAGAAATTGGTTTCCCGTTAGATATAAAAGATCTTGTTAAGCAAATGTTCCCTTTACATGATAAGAGGGATGTGGGATGTTCTGCAGCAATCGATGTGAGCTGGGGGAATTTGAGGATACCCAGCATAGTTATGCTGCAACATTGCAGGCTGACTGGGAAGTACCTAAAACATCCTTAATGGGACAGCTTTTTGGACAACCAAATATGGCAGGCACTTATTCACAGATGCCTCCTCAATGTGATATAACAGAGCCTGCGAAAACTCCTGAACCTATATGCTGAGTCTGTTGTTGTAAGGATTTATATCCTCACACAGAGACATGGTGCTGTGGCCACAACCTCCCCAGAATGCTCTCCTTTACTTTCAGCATAAGCTTCAGCTTCGGTTTCTTTCCATCCACAGATTGAATTTATCCGGACAGTGGGTCACACTGACAGTAGTGGTAGCCCATATGTGATGTAGGTGGCAAACTGCTGTCTGCCAATTGACTAATTTTGAGCAAGAGCTGAATCTACATCATCATAGAGGATCTCCTAACTGCTGCTCACAAGTTCTATACGGTGCAGGTTGGAGGCAGAGATTCTGCTTGCGTACAATGCAGAATTGCAACTTCTTCTAGAATTTAGACATCCAGCATCATATTTCTGCTTTGCTTTCCACATTTCCAGTGTTTGAAATGTCCAAGGAAAGGAAAATAGAATAAACTCCTTTTCAAGTAGGCAAGAATACAAATAAAAATCTTTAAACTAAAAAAATATTTTCTAAAATACTGTCTGGCTTTTAAATCCAAATGTCTTATGGACAATTAGCAGCTTCTTTAGGAAAATACAGGACTACCTACAGCACAGGTCAATTAGCAGCTTCAATCTATCTGTCATGTTGCTGAAGAGCAATTTTCACATCCAGTTCTTTGATAGATTATTAAATCATGGTTTCAAAGGAGGACTTCATGTTAACGGTAATGGCTAGTCAAGTGACAGAAGCACAGTTTAACAAATGGTTCTTTTTTTTTCTAGAGGACAATCTCAAAAGCCTGCACAACTCCTGCAACAACTTCAGGACAGCTTGAAAATCCCACCGTCACCTTTCTGCGTTTCACTCCAGCAGGAGGAAAGGAGAGATGAAAAGTCCCTAAAAAGTTTAAAATATCCTGGAGATCAGGAAGCAACTTTGTTTATTTAGCTCATTTTTACTATAAATATTTAGAAGAGAAATGTAGAGAGAACAGGATGAGATAAAATTCCCCATCCAGCTTAAAAATGTTCAAGTGCAAATAGTCAATGACAAGATAGCAGAGTAATGACTGAGAAAAACTTTTATAAAAGCATAAAAAAAGCCTTGGCCAAATGTGGTCATATTTCAGTCTTGGACACATGCTGTATTCCTGTAATACAAGAGGCTCTTCATCATGCTGGCCTTAACACAAAAGCGATGAGAAACACTGGTTTTACAAGATAAAAACCACTGTATTTAATAATACAAAATACCTAAAGAAGAAGAGACAGAAATATCTCAAGCTCACTTGTGACTACAATTTTTTTTTTCAGCAAAAATACTTAACTTCAAAGAAGAGCTCGAGGCATTTAAATAAAAGAACTGATCTGGAGAATGATTTTGTTTTACTGTCATAGCATGCATTCTGTGAAAAATATTCGTGCTTCATGACCCACTAGTTCTAATAATGTAATTCAGTCCAGAAATTTGCACATATATTATATATTAATATGAGAAAAATGAGGTACTACAACCAAATTGTGAAAACTGTAGGTTTTTATTAGCATTGACAAATCACATAAACCCAATGTCATTTACATATACTTTTCAGATAATGTAAGTGTTTAATGGATACGTTAGTCTTAGGGAGACAGTCCTTGCAAATGAACTCATTTCAAAACTGAGTTATGACTGTCACACAGCAAGGTCCATTTTATTTTTTCCATGCACTAAAAGGGTATGAAACTCATTCTTGTTTTATTCATAAAAATAATTCCACTTAAACTAATAGTCATGTGTATAATAAGGATGAATTTTCTTCCAAGATAGTAACCTAGGAAGTCATCCACTTTTGACTCTGTGAATGTTGGATTAAAGCTTGCAAAACCATCTATAAGTTTTAAAATAAAAGTCAAACAAAAAAGATTTTTTAAAGTAGACCTACAATCAAATTAGGGATATTTTCATCCTATTGGTCTTGCTGGGTACTGCTTTTTTGTCATAATAAGACTAAACCAGGCAATTGTCAGCATCTTTCAGATATTTTACTATCTACGATGTGCAAAACAATCCATATGAAAAGATTCTCTTCTGTTTGACACTTTAATGAGAGTTAAAATGCCTAACATCATGATTTTGGTTTAGTTCCTGAACCTTTAGGATGGGACATAAATCCATAGATGGCCAAGTTGTGATGACAATGTACTTTTACTTCAAAGCACTGTGTCTGAGACTCCATTTGAGGCACAGCAACAGCGCAGGCTCTGAACACAAGGTCATTCAGATCCAAATTGTTGCATCTACATGCACAGCTTATTTTCCCTGAAACTCATTTATCAAGAGCTTATGCATCCTTTTATCTCCTATATATTTTAGTTTACACATACACCCTGGGTTCTACATGCATGTCATTGAAAACCCTGTACCAAGTTTGGAATGAAAAATAATTTTATTAAGGCTACTTCTCATTAATGTCATACTGCTGCAAACTCAGCAAAAGATTAATGACAATGAGAAAAATATACGGCAGCCAGATTGGCTGGTTTACATGATCATCTTCCTTGTCTGATACAGTATTTTGCATTCTGTTTACTCTATTTTCCAAGATTTTTTTTTTATTTTATTTCAGAGGCTGTATGTTAGTCCTGAATCTCTGCATAGTCCCTCCTCAAGGAAAGACTTTGACAGGTCTGTTTTGTTTTGTTTTGTTTTGTTTTTGTTTTAGTGTCTGATAGTCTGGGTAATTTTTTAAAGCCTTGCTCTGAAATTATCTAGGAAAATATCTATTCAACATCCCTTGGAAATTAACACTGTTGACAACAATATTTCAGGGTCAAAACTGAATTAAAATTCAGAAATCGTATTTATATGAGTTAGATGTTTTGCTGTCGAGCTTTAGTAGCAGATGCATTTGTGATGTAAACTATATTTCCATTTATGCCCTTCACAATTGATCTACAACTGCCAGTCCTTTTTTTCCCTTAATCTTCTTTATTTTGTCTTTGAAGCTACAGCTCTGTTAGAGAACATTAATGTAATTTATTCAAGTGTAGCATAATATTTAAAAGAAATTACTGCTTGGCATGGAGAAAATGGATGGGATTCTGTTGAACTGGCTCATGTGAGAGGTTGCATATTTCATATTTACCATTATTGTTTGCAGTTTCTTGAATTTTTCATATGGAATTTAATTACCAAAGCAACAAATAAAATGAAATTAAAGGAAAATAAAACACACATACATTCACTTCCTCACAGCTCATATCAAAAGGTAATAATAAAGGGTTTTCTCTGTTTAAATATTTCCACAAGGAGTTTTTTTGAGGGCAGCAAGTGTTTCTAAATAAAGGTCAATTTACAACACATTTTTTCCAAACATAATGAAGTTCCTAGAGCTTAAATAATTTCACGAATTACATTTATTGCAATATTTCAGGAAAGTAACTTTTAATGAAGAGATGCCCAAGCAAATTCACCTACAACGAACTGAAGAAAGTATCAGCATGCTTTGATTGAAGACATAGGAAAATCTTTTACAATGTGAATGAGTACCTATCCATTAGCCATTTTGTTTTCGTAAATACTCCTTGTGAACCTTTAGAAGTGCAACGACTTGTTTGAAGACCAGCACATCTTGTAGCCTAGTTGAAATCAATAGCAAAATTTCTTCAGATTTCAGTAAGAAAGAACTTATTTCAAGGCATTCCAGTGATTTAAGCTGGCTGAGATGATTTAGACAATAAAAAGGTAGAATTTTCGTGTCATGTTTCAGCAAGGCATGAAACATTAATTTCCACGAAAACATTTTAAATCCAAGAAGTACCTAAGTTAAAGCATACATTTTTGTGTAATCTAGAAACACTGAAAAACATGAAAAAGATAAAATTATATTAACATTTCAGAAATTACTCTCCAGTAGAAAAATGGAAGCAGAATCTCTGTTCCTTTAAAAAAATCTTCCTTTTGGTTACAAGAATAAAATGCGAACACCTAGTCCTTAAGGACAGAACCATAATGTTTTTGTACTTCATTTACTTAAAATGTCATCTACACCAAATACTAAGCAAGAATGATTTGGGATAAATTTCCTTTTTTGAAACATAAAGACAGTTAGCACCCAGAGCTTTCCATAGCATTTTAGACATCAATTATTTCAAGATTCTTCAAAACTTTGTATTAACAAGAGGAAATGAATTGTTTGGAAGAAGGCTATGCTGGATAAATATATGTAGATTTAGTATCATCAGAGTTTATAGAGTATATATGGAGTTGACAGCACCAACTGGACACAGCTGTCCAGCTCTTTCTTTCTAAGTTTCAAGTATACACTGGTCTCTCTGTGTCACAGTTTGTGTTGATCTTATTTTTTTATTTGCAATACAAATAAATTACAATAAGCTATCACTAGTGATCCTCCCAGACATCATGAGATAATAACAAATCACCATCATCGACTTGTGAATACAGTTCAGACGGGGGACCGCATCACAGCAGAGCTGACTCTCTGCCACAAAAATGCAAACCACAACTGCAGGACTGGAAGGGAAAATAAAGTCGGATAACAAACCTCCAAATGCCATTGACTGAACCAAAGACAGGGTGCCACAAAGGACTTTGTGGAGTATAATAGGCTTTGGGTGTGAGCTTTGGAGGAAAGGGCAGGTGGCTGCCTCTCTGCTTGTTCTCAGCTCATGGGCAAGGGAAGATAAATTACAGGTTGTTACTGGCATAGATGTCACTTGTCTTGTTGGAACAAGGGGCCATTTTACTCAGGAGAGAAGCCTGTTAGGTAAGAGATGGAAAAGACTACTAGTGATAAACTAAGAAAAACCCCATCCATCCAATCAAGTATTCAGTGACTTGCAGAGGTATGAAGAGATGAAGTGTGTAAGATTAACAGAAAAATTACCTTCTCAGGAAGAAAAAATACACTATTAAGCCACAATGCTAAGAGCTTATGGAAAAGTCTGTATGCTTGAAGTTTAGGAAAGACAGAGAGGGTAAAAAGGCAGAGTGATGCTAAGTGAAGCCCTCAACATACCCTTGGTTGCCTTGTAGTTAATAGTAACACAGGGAATATAGGACCTTCAGCATTCAGGAATTACTTAACGATTCACAGACAAAAGCAGTGTAACATTTTGTAATCTACAAACTAGAGCAAACTGCAGTATGTGAAAATTAAATCAGGTTATGAATGTCATCAGTCCAGGAAACCTTTCATAGGGATTTGTGCATGGCCCCACTACTCTCCTATGATTGTTTAACAAAAGAAGTTACAAAGCAAGGAGAAGAAATGTTTCTGCTAAAATTTAGGGTCTTTGAGAAACTGATAATAATGAAGACAGAGAAAACACAAAATGTGTCTCTTAGCAGATGGGATATACCAACAGAATGCAGGTCTGTACCCTGGAAAGCAGACACTCTGAAAAGAATTAAAATTCACAGCGGGGAAGACAACCTCATTAATACCTCTGAGTAACATGCATTAGTGAAAAAGGACTGTTTGAACCGTGTAATCCACGAAGTAGAAGTAATTTTATCCCTGTGTAAAAAAACATAGATGAGGCTAATACTGAAATATAGCATTCAGTTTTGGTGGCTGCATATATAGTGGGGTTTAGAAGCCTCAAAAAAGCTCCAAAAAAAATCACAGTAGTTATTTCATTTTCTGGAGAAAACACCTTGCTGTTAAAAGCTTAAGGCTCAAATCTGGTTAGCTTATTAAAAAAGAAGATTGAGGAGTGATTCGATTGCAGAGTATAATGCCTTCACAAGAAGAAAACAGGGGAGTACATATTCTTTTATTTAGTGAGAAAGCTGTGAGAAAATCTAAGAAATTTAATCAGATAAATTCTAATAGGAAATAAGATACCAAATCTAGTAATGTTCCAATAGATTATTTCCTGAAGTAAACTACTTAGAAAACCCACCATCTTCTAAACTCTCATCATCTTTAAATCAGATCGGGAGAGTTTTCCTTGAAGATGTTCTCTTCAGAACACAAAGGGCATTGGACCCAGTAGAGCAGTATATGGCAAACATCAGTGGCATGTGATACAGATGACCAGACTAGCTGACTGAAGAGCGACTATGGCTATTGCTTTTGGAAATCTTTTGAATGCAGCAAATTGTCTCTTTCTAAAACTCTCGGTTTATATCTGATCATTAGGTAGTGAAAGAACTTTAACAACTAACTGACAGGAGCACCCCTCTGACAGTGAGTGTATTCCATCCACACGTAACCCTTTGGTGGCACCCCAGCCTTCACCCAGCACCTGAGCAAGCCTTTTCTCAGGACTACAGGAGTGCAGTCCTTGGACAACTCTTCCAATTGCTTCCTTTCCTTGCAGAAAAGTAAGGTGCGGTACCACACTATAAAAGAGTGTAATTAGGTGCTCCCCTGCGCTACAATGGCTTGTAGTGTAAATGCTTTTGCAGTGAAGAACAGGAGGAATCAGCCTCTTTGGATTGTAGGGTCTTAAGTGTATTTGGTAAGAGAGCAGGAAGGGTGAACAGGCTAAGATGGCTGAAAATGTCAGAGGAAGACTGAAACAAAACCTCAAGTGAACAGGGAAAAAGGCACTGTGTGACAGGAAAGAAGATAATCAGAAGATACATGGCTGGAAAGGTGAGGAGGTAGGAGTGCTGCATGTGGACAAGGGGCCACTTCCAAGCTGACCATCCAAATGCAAGCCACAGTGAGTACCAAAATTCAGAGTTGGAAATCTAGCATGAAAATTGATAACCTGTACTAAAACAGTCTACAAGAATAGACATTGAAATACAATGTCGATGGACTAAAAAACTGTGATTTAAATGTGTGAAAGCATTATCATTTTGCACAGAAATATTAGAGTTGTGAATTGCTAAATACTGTGAATGAGAGAGCAGTTCCACAAAAGGATAAAAAACAAAGACAAATGCTTCATAAAATATATTCTGTACATTCACATTGCCACTGAAATAGTGAATGCTGTAAGACAGGGTCTCATCCGTACAGTCACACAAATGAAGCAAACAATAAGATTGCTATTGCTATAGTTGCTATACAAATAGCTCTGCTATTAGATCTCTGAGCACAGGGGGAAATACCCGGCAGTGGGGTGTCGACTGGAGGTGAATGTTGTATTCTGCCTGGTTCATTTTAAAGTTAGATTCACTGGAAGTTTATAGGGCCAAAGGATCATTCTATAAAAAGTCTGAAGTGAAGAGGAAATGAGAACAGAAAGCCAGGTGCTGTGGAGACCCCTCTTGCCTCCTAAAAGATCAATGAGAGGTTTGAAATAATTCCCGGAGGGCAGTAAAACAATCAATAGTACCCATATGCACCAAAACCTTGCACTGATTTTAAAAGCTATGAGGACTGCCCATCCTAACTCACGTTGAGCTTCTGTGTTCAATTTTAACCTCTCACTCTGTCTTTTTCCCTTGGTTCCTCAGACCACTTTACTTTCTCATCCAAACTGCAATGAACACTTCAGATGTCACAGCCAAAATCTTGGTAATTTCATTTGAAGAGTTTTGGGGTTGTTTGCAAAGACAAGGGGCCTCTACTCTCTGTAAAACCCTTAAGTGCATGCTTTTAAGGCTTTACTAAAACTCCTAAAGCTGACAGCCATCACAATGCAGCTGTTAGAACAACGCATTAGATGTACTTGGAAATCTGTAAAGAATAGATGAATCATCACCTATGATATTTGAGGGATTGAAATACCTGAAAACGTGACAACATGAATCATATTTCTCTTTGTCATCACTGCGACTCACTGTTTCCCATTTGAAATAAGATGTTCTCTAACTTTCCTTCCTTTGTAAATCTGGCATATGGGAATTGTCCTGCAGGTAACTGGGATGACATTTCCTGAAGAGAGACAATCATACCTATGTAAGGAAAAGTTACGCAGCTGCAAGAAAAGTTCCAAGGTTAAGATATCTGTAAGTATCAAGTCGTATATTAATTTTTTAAGCATAACTTAAAACAGACATGTATATAGCCTCGTCGTGGGAGATGAGAAACATGTGGCTTCAGAAATGATAAAAAACAGGTGTGCAAAATCTCTTAAAAGCTTGATGACAGTTCTGAAGAAACCATTCACTCCCAGCAGCCAAAGAGCTGACTGCCACACCAACAACTCACGGAAGTGATACTGAAAATGCCCTTAGATGTTAAAAGATGAGAGAGCAAAACAAGCACGTTTGAAAACAGATCCAAGAGCTCTAGCATGGGTATTCTGATGAGGATTGAAATACTTTGGAGATTCAGCCTAGAGATAACTGCTGGCGGTAGTAACCGGGGTTTTGATGTTTTGAAAATCCCATCTTCCCCAGATTCAAGCAGTCTCCCCGTCACAGAATACAGCTCATGCCCCAGCGCCACTGTGCCATGCTCCTCTCATTTCCTCTGCAGAAGTATTTTCTTGCCATCGCCTCTTGTGAAATGTGAGATTTGTCTGGGAAAGAATTCAAACAGAAATCTCAAGATAAATACATCTCTAACAGAGGTTAGCATGTACTTTGATATATTCACTTTCTAAACTATTTCTTTTTCAGCTTCTACAGCTTCTCTCAGATAATGCCCACAATGATCACTCTAAAGGTTTCCTCTCCTTCTTCATATTTACACTTTTCTTAGGTTTCCAGACAGGATTGTTTGAACACAGTATTTTTCATTAAATTTTGCTATCCATTCCTAGATAATGTTTTCATTGGTATCTTGCTCTCCTTTCAGTATTCTCAAACTGAAAGCACCCTTATCTTTTACACTCTTATCTTTGATTTATAACATAATATTTCTATATTTTCCCTTCAGAAAAGGTCTTTGCTTTTATCTGGGTCCTACATTACTTATTGGAGGACATTATAACCCCAGAGGCCAATGAAGTAGCATTAGTTTATCTAGCATTTTTTCCACAGGAAAAAAACCTGAGGTATGAAGTCTCTCCCAACAACTGTAAGAAATGTTTTCTTTCTGGAATGCCATCACATCCATTATGAGTATATTTAATTTAGCAGTAGGAAAGAGCACTATGTAAGTAGCACTAACAGTAAGCTAATAACCTAATAGAGCTAGTCAAAGCATTTCTCAAAGATTGTGTCCTGACTAATGTTACTGCTGCATCAGGGTTGTATTATGAACTAAAATGTGGCACCTAGTTATGTCTTGTTAGTTCATCACTCGAGGCCCAGGGACTCAGGACAGAGAGACGGTGCCAGAAGGCTTTTTTTCTAGCACGGCTGAGATTTACTTGGCACATTGTGGCTGTTCCGGTAAAGACTGATGTTACACAAGTGTCCTTGAGATTGCTGATGAGTAAGTCAATAAGTGCTCCCTGACACATGACCAAAAACCCCACATGCACCCTACCATACCAGCAGGGAGGAGGGAAGCTCTGGAGCACACTCTCAAGACACTTCTTCTTGATTGCCTTAGATAAACATTTAACTCAGATAATATATCACAGTGGATTTTGCTGTTTTGGTTTTTTTTACGGCAGGGCAGCAGGTTCCATCATTCACAGAATTCCCTGTTAATTTATTTGTTTTTCTGCTTGTGGAGCTCAATAATATCACCACATGCTATTTGATTAGGTTCTCAATCCATGTTATGGACTTTATATCTTCATATCTATTAAGAAACTTTACAAAGTTCATAAAAATATTTGAAAGGTATAGCAGAAATGGAAAACAACAAAACTATCTTTAATCCTGACTAAGGAGATCTTTGAGTTAAATCTCAACATTTGAATGATGAGATGTACACAGTCCTCAGGTAACAGGAGATACAACTTTTTGGAAGGTCCTCATCTCCTTTGGGATGTTTGTTTATACATCTCTTTGAATGACCCTTTGGAAGATAATTTAACCTGACAGTTCTGTGTCAGATAAATTTGTAACATGAGCTTTAGATGAAAATATATATAAACCTAGATCATTGCTTGAGAAAATCTGTCTGTATTGCAAATGACAGGCTATTTCCTTGCCTTAATTGTAGACTACAAGCAGGCACTGAAGTGACAAATTTCTGACAATTTAGCAAACTCCGTTCATCATTAGGAAGATATGCAAAGACTGCATAGATTATTTTTTTAAATTACTGTTATAAACACCAAAGCAAATTAATTTAAAAATGTGCCAGTCACATAAAGACTAAAAAAATTGATCAGAGAGCCCGAAACTAAAGGCCTGATTGCTCATTACCAGTCCAGATCTTCATATGGCAGACTGATTTGTTATTGTAAAATCTCAAAAAGTTTATGAAATGGATTCTCTGCCCTTATTTTAGCCTCTCACAATAAAAGTGCTGATATTATTATCTTCCCTCTGCAATTTAGGTTTTATTTTTACTCATTTACTAAAACTGTTTGAGCGTTATCTCAACCTTTGCTGACTTTTATGTCTTCTGAATGTAAAAGAAATTGAAAATAGACTTTTCTGCATTGGCAAGTAAACACAATCTGACTATTTATGTGGAAGGCTGAGCTAAACAAGCCCCAGGAGGACCTGAAATGTATTTTAGCTTCTTCCACAAGCCATCTGCTGTCCCTATTTCTACAGAAAAGAAAACAGACTTCACCTTATGGCTGATTTACAAAGAACTGTAGGCAATGTAACGCTGAGTCACTGTGGAAAAGGTTGGGTCATACAGCCTGCACTAACTCCTGCCAAACACAACTTGAAGGTTAAGAGCAGGGAAAAAAGTTTCCTTTCAGGCAACTTGTTTCATAATCGATCGACATGAGGTTTTTCTACGTAGTTTTTCTCCAGCATCCAATAGCAGCCACTTATCTGATCTGCAAGTGGAGCCGGGCAAGGAGAGTCAAGCAAAGCCAGGGATTCCTGGTAATTGTAAGATCTGGGTCTGGCAATAATTTTTGTCTTCCTTGAGGGGATATGTTTTCCTGTAAGTGTCCTGGGCAACAAGCTGACTGGACTTAGAACTTTACACCAGATTTAGCAGGGGAAGGGGATAGTGTTCTAAGCACTCAATAAGAGCCAGAGGCTGCTGAGGCAATAGGGAAACACCTGCGAATTTTCTCAAGGGTCAACAAAAGTTTCTTTGAGTCTGTTTAAAATGGGCATAATGATATATCATAGCTGCTGCTTTAAACATTCAGTTTGTCTGAGCACCCCAAAAATACACATCATGCAATAATGTACAGTAAGTTTTTAAATAAAATACTTCTAATAATATTTTTTAAAAGAACAGTACATGCTCATGATAAAGAAGATAACCAAAGCATGAAATGTTCTGGGCAGAGAGGTTTTCTTGCCTGTCTGGCACTATATCCCATTTCTTAGTTGACTTCAACAGCATTTGCAGTGCCCATGTCTCTTTGTTTCCATCCTTTCCCACTGTTTAGAAAATTTAATATCCTGGCCTGAGGATGAAACCAGAAACCTCAGTAATCTTATTAAAATCCAGCTAAACAGAGGAATAGGTTTCCACAGTACACTTTTTATTTAGTCACAAAACCTTCACTTTGAGAAATTTCCCTCAATACACATGTCACCCCTCCTTCCTTTCTGCTGGAAATACAAGCCCACAATTTGTTTTGTTTAACTAAAATTTTTAACCTTATCTCCCTGTGGCTTGCTATAGGGCAAGCTGTAGGACAACACTTCCTAGCCAGGGGAGGGAGAAATTTCCAGTAACCGAAGGAAGGAATTGGACGAACAACATGTTGTCTCCAGGGAAAGAAAGAGATGGGAATATTCACAGTCCAGCCCTCAAAGAGGAGTAAATATAACATCACTGTTACAGTAGGTTTCCTGAGCCAGGCTTTTGGGATAAAGCCTAGAGATTAACCCCCCACCCACCTGCCTGGTGAGAAACAGTGCTCTGAAGTGTAAATTATGCGCTATGTAGTCCCTGCTGCACAGTTATGTTATATTAATCATTCAGTGAAAAGACTAGAACCAGCTCTCCTTAGCCTCAGGTGGAAGCTGTAATTCCTAAGCCAAATGATTATTCATTCCTCCCTGGTGAATATTTTTTCTTGTTCCTTGGGAAGCAGAGTGTGGAGAGCACATCTGGCAATGCAGACCCATCCTGGGCATCCTGGAGGACCTGGGGCTTAAAACCTTCACCAGGGGATGGAGGTGCTGAGCCTGGATGTGCAGGTGAAGTGCAGTGAGCCTGAGGTTCAGTGCCAGAGGGGTCCTTATGCTAAGAATTGACAAGGACCCTTTCCTTGACCTTCAGAGGGATGAGATGTCTCTTGTCTCTTTGAAAAGAAAGATAACTAAGCCCTTAAGCTTGAGTCAAAGGTCTGAGCTGTGAAAGCTGAGTAGGGGGAAGTACATCTTTCTCTCAGAATGAAGTGCACAGATTTATAAGAGGGAATTCTTCTGGTTTATCAAGTTTAAGTTCCCATTTCTAGCTCTCTGTTACTTGCTGTGTACCTCACAGGAAACCTTCACATTTGACTTTGAACCCCATTGCAGTGCTCAGGCCCTCTTATGGATCTCCTTCATATCAAAAGCAAATGTTCAAACCCTCAAGCTGATCAGTTAAGGTGTTCCTCTCCCTTTCTGGAACAACTTGCCCAGCTGCAGTGAACATATACGTTCATTTACAGCTTCCATATGGAAGATTTTGTCCTCACAAACATCAGCAAGCACGCTGTGGGTGTCTCGCAGAACTTACATCAGTGTTTCTGACGGAAGAATTAAGTCTTAAGGGCTTTACATCATTCTGCTTGCAGTTTAGAAAGCATAAAAATGAAATGTAACTATATATGCGTACATAAGAAAGCAGAGATGGCAATCACTGGTGGATTGAAAAGTGATAGAAAGAGGATGTCCTTATTTTTAAATTTTTCTCCAGGCATTTCTTCCACACATGCCAAATACAGTTCCAAATACATTTGCAAGAACTGAAGTCCTTGCTATAAAAAGCCTGCCACAAGCTAAAGGTAGATAAATCAGAAGAAATTGGATGATTTCTTTTTCTTTTTCACCTATGATACAAGTAAGACCTAAGTGATTCTCAGGTCCTTCGGGCACACCTGCTAATACCACTTTCAATTGTGTTATCAGGTGACATAAGCATAATGATACCAAATAGTCCTGTCTCTAGTATTTGCACTCTGTTAACGCCTGAACATCCAGCAGTTTCAGTCTAGTGAAAGAGACCATGCCTGAGAAATTTGTAGTCTAAATAAGCAAAGATGGAGGACCTATTTCAAGAGACCTTGCTGAGGGATTAAGTGATGTCAGACTTTCTGGCAGGAAGCCTGTGGGAGGCTGGGGAGCTGAACCCAGGGCTGAAAACTGCCGGCAGCATCAGCCTCCAAATTGTTCTTTACCTGGCAGCTGCCGGCCAGAGTAAGGTGGTGGTTGCTAAATGAAAAGCAGATGGAGTTAAGTTTAGTTAAAGTAGACAGTCATAACAACAAAGAGCTCTCATCTAATCACCCAGCGTTAGTAGGGCTGAAAATGTAATCACGTTGTTTTCTATAAATCATTTTCACAAGATAAGAGGCCTGGCTATCCAGCATGGCTCACTAAGTGTTTGCACTGTAAACTTTCCTGCCCTCAGCACTACCCCTTTGCTCTGAATTATTGCTTTAGCTCATTTAATCATGGAATGTAACAGTTGGATAATAAGAACCCTGTAAACTTCCCCCTCCTTTTCTTTTAAATTAAATTATATACTGTTAGTAAAAGCATGGTTATCTAAAGGTTGTGTTTATGAGAATTCTTACCCTCTGAGGAGGGCAGTGAGGAAATAAGAATTAAAAATTTTACTTAATAGAGAAAACAGCTTGTGGAAATAATTACACAACGTGTGAGCCCTGTGCAGCATCTGTATTTAACAATGTTATATTCAGGCCTGTAGGAGCAGGCAAGCAGTCTGTCTTTCAGACAGTCGAATATATAAAGTGTTGCAGTCATAGTACTAATTTACTAAGATATTGCCAAGATAAAGTGATTGAATCTGATGAAGAGAGGAG
Organism: Apaloderma vittatum; assembly: GCF_000703405.1. Classification (NCBI taxonomy): domain Eukaryota; kingdom Metazoa; phylum Chordata; class Aves; order Trogoniformes; family Trogonidae; genus Apaloderma; species Apaloderma vittatum. The sequence goes on from NW_009693277.1 coordinate 18,362, forward strand.
GGGAGGACACTGATAACATCTACTGTAATGAGGAGCAATAATGAGCATAGCAGTTTATTAACAAACTCCACCGGTGACTGCACAGCAATAACAGCAAAGCAGTAAAAGGGGAATTCAATCATGTTCTGTTCGAGCTCACAGCGTGCACATACTTTTCCAAACTGGAAAGGTCACCTGTGGAGGGGAGAGACAGAGAGTGGAGCTTCACCACTTCAGCTGCACCTCAGCCTGGCTCTAGCTCATTCAGCCAACTCTTCTGCTTTCTTCTCTTCAGGCTTTTTTAAGATTTTCAAGATTAACATGTTTTAGTTCATAATCCACGTTCCCATTCAGCTCTAGGATTTTACAAGCTGGACAGACCAACAGCTTTTCCTGCAGCCCCATCCCCTTACACTCAAAGCAACTGAAAAGAATTATTCAATCAAATATTAAATAAACTCCTGTCGACTCAGGTCACTGCCTTAGCCGCAGAGGGATTTAAAGTAAATAAAGGAGTCAGATGACAGTGCATGTTTTACCTAGTTTGTTTAAAGCTGTACATTGTTTCCTGGAAAGACAAAGCACTTTCCCTTAATTTGAGTTCTTACATTTCAGTGATGCTGGAAAATGGTGATGTTTGCCAGACTGGCCTGTTTCCTGCTGCCAACGTCTTCCTGACAATGTTTGAATAACTTCAGGGATGGACATGCCCCAGAGCTCCCCTGCAAGCTCAGAAGACAGAAACAGGGCTGGTACTTACATGAACTTTCTTAGATGAGTTTCTCTTCCTAACTCTTGCAGTTACTTTCATCACCCAACTCGCTGCATGGAGCCCTTTAAGCATGGGCAACGGAAGCAAAACAGCAAAAGAAAGGGAGCTACTTTAACAGTTAATTTTCTGAGGATTTAGTTGTTTGCCTCATTTGGTATCTAGCATCTTATGCCTGTTTAAGTAATTGATTTGACAGAAACAGCTAAAAAACCTTAGTTAAACCCATTTTACAAGACTAGATTAATGAGATTCAGCCTGTGAAACAGCCTCATTTGGTACAGTAGTTTCTATTTTCCTCTCCTACAGTTTGATATCTGACAAAGCTGCAGAAAACAAACAGCAGATAAGATCATAATAGGGCTTTTAGAATAACAAATATCTGTGTTTCTGCACTAACTCAGCCTCTGCCTTCGAACAGAATCTAGGGTGCTTGTAAAACCACCGAAAAAATAAGGCAGATTGTTAGTTTTCTCACACAAGTAAAATACTGCTGGTATACTGTGCAGGAGTGTGCTTGTGTTGTATAGCAAGGGCAGGTGTTTGCTTTAAGCTGGAGGAGAGGGGGAGAAAGGGAAGTTGCATGAAGATGTCAGCACAGTGCTGGGCCAGAGCTGTAAATCCCAGGGATGGGGTTTATGAGCAGGGGCTCGATGCTGCTTTACAAACTCCCAGGGCTCCAGGGCAGCCCACAGAAGGGCCTGAGAAAGGACTTGAGTTAACTTTGAGCACAGACGGAATGAGCCTGCCTCTGTCCAAAAACTACAGAGTCTCTGTTGTCTTGCCAAGGAGAAAGGAAGGAAATGTTAATAGATGCATCACAGTCCAGCCCACGCAAACATCTCCCTGGAGTGTCAGACCAGCTGTGAGAAATATATACTGTGATCATAGTCATATAGGGGTTTGCTCCCTCCTTACAGGGCTGTTTGCAGGTTTTTACCCACCTCTGCTCTGCTCTCATGAGACCTCCACCTGCAGTGTTGTGTTCAGCTCTGGGGCTCCCAACATAAGAAGGACATGGACCCGTTGAAGCGAGTCCATGAAGATGATCAGTGGGATGGAGCCTCTCCCCTATGAAGACAAGCTGAGAGAGTTGGGGTTGTTCAGCCTGGAGAAGAGAAGGCTCCAGATAGACTTTATAGCAGCCTTCCATTAGCTGAAGGGGGCTACAGGAAAGCTGGGGATGGTCCTTTCATCAAGGAGTGTAGTAATAGGATGAGGGGTAATGGCTTCAAACTGAAAGAGAGTAAATGTAGATTAGCTATTAGGAAGAAATTCTTTACTGTGAGGGTGGTGAGATGCTAGAACAGGTTTTCCCAAGAAGATGTGTATGCCCTTTCCCTGGAAGTGTTCAAGGCCAGGCTGGATGGGGTTTTGAGTGACCTGGTCTAATGGGAGGTGTCTCTGCCCATGTCAGGGGAGTTGAAACTAGATGATCTTTAAGGTCACTTTCAACCTCAAACCATTCTATGATTCTAGGAGGGTTTTGTAAGAAAGATGTATTTGTCCTAGCCAGCCAAAATCAGGATCTTCTCCCCAGGCCTCTGGACCCATGGTAACAGAGTCTTCCTCAGCCTCTCTCTGAGTGATCTCCTGGGCCTTTTCTTCTCAACTACTGCATTTGAACTTCCTGATTACCTGAAACCTAATGGCACAGAGAACCCATGCCTGGGGTCCTAGGAGCTTTTGGGGCACGGAGACGGGCCCCCTCAGCCATGGATGAGCCTATGATAGGGTCTGTCACCCCATATCACCCAAATGGAATCTATCACCCAGACATGTGCTCTGCAAAGCACCAGCTTAGCTCTACCGGGCTGTCTTCCCAAGACCTGAAAAGAGCCTGAATAAACAAGGGAAATAGCAAACTGTCCAAGGTGACTTTTTGCAGGTTTACAGATGTACCTGCCTTCCCCCAGGGGGAATTTAAACAATTACACTCCGTAAACTGGGCTGCTCAGCTAAAAATTCTCTGAGAGCATGCTTAGGCTGGCAGCTAAATTAGAGAGAACACATCTCCCTGCATTATTAGAAGTAACAGACTTGCTTTTTTTTTTTTTAATTTTCTTTTACTATTTCCTTTGCAAATTGCTAGGCACTTCTAAACACAAACCGGTTTTGCCTTTTCAACTTTCCTCACATTACAGCCCAGCTAACTCCATTAGCAAATAAACTAAACAGCTAAAGCACTTATGAAAGTCTAAATTCCCTGAAGGTAATAACTGTAAAAAACACATGGGAGTTGTTATTGCAAGGCAAGGAAATGGAAAGCTTTTAGTTCGTCATTAAGCCGGCTTAGTATTTTAGTAGGCCTTGGTACTATTTATTAACAATTCATAAATTCTGACCTGCAAGAGTCCAAGTTAAGTGATACGTATTTTTGTACTTATATGCAATACTTGTACTATTTGTCCTGAATTCCATGTAAACAGTGCTTCATAAGCTCTGACCTGGCTTTTCCCATTAAACAGTTCGCCTGTGTGGAGTGAACTCAAGTCACTGCAAGTTCCTGCAAGAATTCCCCTTCAACACAGTAACAGCATCAGAAAGCAACTTTCCAGGTTGCCATTAGCTTAAAATTCAATATTTACAAGCAATTCAAGTGTGAGGAGCCTTTGAGCATTAGAGAGTGCTATATCCTTATGCAGAAAGGAGCAGGGATGGATGAGTAAGAATTAAAAACAACCCACAAATGCGAAGAACAAGATAAGATGCTACCATAGATGTGATCCTAGAGGAACCTAAGTCCATCAGCTTATGGTGCAAGACTGTGCAGGTTGCGTCTTTGGTTTGACATATTTTCCCTACCCTAACTTTTCTGGTCCCATCTTTTAGTCCTTCTGTTCTTCATTTCTCTAAATGATCTCTCATTTTTGACAGTTCCAGTGTGGCAGTGGTTAGACCATCTGTTCCTTTCACGTTTTAACTTCTTGTTCCTTCATCACTGGTATCTGACGCTAACTCCTCCAAGATGATAGCTTCTTGTGTCATCACTGTTATATTCCTTAGAAGATGTTCCACGCCCTAACAAAAGCTGAGATGATGAATTGGTGTCTCAGGCACAAGCAGATATCTTGTCCCCTATATCAGCTTTTTTAACATTGTGAAACTGTAGTAACAAAAATTCCAGTTGCTTCTCCATACTTCTGGCATCAGTTAATAAGGTTGGTGCTTTCATTTAGAAACACCCCACTAATGAGATGGCCACCTGAAACCACATTCATTCTAGGGCATACATGTGCCACCTCAGGGGGGACCCTGGGCAGACACCGGGACATGCACAGCGGTATCCCTCTGGTGCTCCTGCAGTGCTCATGTGCTTTCTGTGTGCCACCACAAACCAGCTGTCAGTGCTCAAAAATCTACCAGTCTACCTATGCTTACAACACCAAATCTCTCACAGTGGAGATGTCATAAGTTGTCTTAAGTGCAATCAGACTGGCATTTTTAAAGTCCCTTCCTTAACATCTCACTACTTGCTACTCACTACCTCCTCTGATTGTCTAAGGACATCTTGGTTAGTTGGTCTTCAGTTAGAGGCATTCACTCATTTGTGGGATCATGCAGAACAGGGCTCTGGGCTTGAGTCTTGCAGGCACTCTCTGTCAGTTTTCGTAACTCCAACACAAGCTACTGAAACTAATGTTGTTCTCCAGAGACTGCAGCATGGAATTAACTTCTACTGAAACATTTTCGGTGTGGATCATCAATTTGCTGAGGTTCACCTTATTTTGGAGGAACCAGAGCCCTCAGAATGGATATATTGATGGTGGGTCCAAGAGACAATATGCAAACTTGTTCTGGCATTACATACAGATGAAATGAAATGAGATAAGGCAAATCAACAGCCCATAAGCTTCCTGGTTTGGCTTCCCGCTCGGTCCCCATGTGTTGCCTGATCTAGTCGAGAAGTGGTGTCCCTGCCCATGACAGGGAGGTTGGACTAGATGATCTCTAAGGTCCCTTCCAGCCTATGCCATTCTATGATTCTATGATTCTATAATTATTTAATTTCTCATTGTTTCCACTCTGTAAGTAGTGGGACTATTCAAGCCTGAGATGACAATTATGAACAGCAATTAGTGGAATATGCTGCCTGTTAACATTGTCACAGCCTCTGTTATGAAACATACTCTTCATACATGAGGAAAAACTAAATGATTTAGTGTCTACTGTCTGCCAGTGCTTCTGCAATAATTCATTTCAGAAACAAAAATTGAAGTGACATAAGTAGAGGGAGGAAAAAAATTGACTTCGGTTGTTGTTCTTTCCTTCTAACAGGACACTGCAAAGACAGGCATTATCTCTTATGTTTAGGTGTAATACAAAAATTCTGATTTTATTACAAACTTCTATTAAAAATCTATTTTTAGAAATGTATTGCAAGTTTGAATTACAAATGGAAGTAGAAATTTGTTATATAGAAGTTTCATCCTACATCACTCATTGCCTACTTCTTTCCAAAGACTGCAAGAGGAATCAAGATGATTAGCTTAGAGGTAGAGATGTGCATTGTGTTTCTGCTCAGTCACAGGCTTTCCACCTTCCAGTGAAATGGGCTGGACTGCGCTTACTCAAAGCAGACTGTCTTCTGCTACTCATCTCTGTTACTAGAACATAGCAAGATCGTCCCAGGAAAGTTCTACCAGCCCCCCTCACATTGAGAACTGATGTGACTTTGTTGATCTGTTGATTTGTGAAATAAGTTTCAGTTTGCTTACAAAGGAGTTTATATCTTTTGGTACTTTCTGTTACATTGTATTCCTCTTAGGGAGCAGAAATGTTCTTCATGTTTCTTTTCAAATCTACTGCACTAAATACACCTTTCCTTTCCTTTCCTTTCCTTTCCTTTCCTTTCCTTTCCTTTCCTTTCCTTTCCTTTCCTTTCCTTTCCTTTCCTTTCCTTTCCTTTCCTTTCCTTTCCTTTCCTTTCCTTTCCTTTCCTTTCCTTTCCTTTCCTTTCCTTTCCTTTCCTTTCCTTTCCTTTCCTTTCCTTTCCTTTCCTTTCCTTTCCTTTCCTTTCCTTTCCTTTCCTTTCCTTTCCTTTCCTTTCCTTTCCTTTCCTTTCCTTTCCTTTCCTTTCCTTTCCTTTCCTTTCCTTTCCTTTCCTTTCCTTTCCTTTCCTTTCCTTTCCTTTCCTTTCCTTTCCTTTCCTTTCCTTTCCTTTCCTTTCCTTTCCTTTCCTTTCCTTTCCTTTCCTTTCCTTTCCTTTCCTTTCCCTTCCTTTCCTTTCCCTTCCCTTCCCTTTCCTTTCCTTCCCTTTCCTTTCCCTTTCCTTCCCTTTCCTTTCCCTTTCCTTTCCCTTTCCTTGTTCAAGGTCAAATCTATATCCAGACATCTGTTTTCAACACCATAATTCATATGATGCTTCTCAGATTACACTCTGGGACCAAGAGTGGGTAGAATGTGAACAGTTTGCAGAGTATTTAAAGAATAGGTTGCACTTTTCTTGCTTCTTGTTACAGCCAAGTTCCTAGAAATCTATCCATTTCCAGCTTAAAGACCAGAAACCACTTCCTCTGGAAATGTTTGAAAATATGGATTGTTTTGGTACTTAACTCTTTACCACAAATATTTGACGGATAAAATATCACAGACTTTCCATGAATGTACACAGGCTAACAAACTTTAAGCTTGCTCAAGTGCAGGAGATGTATTATCATGACTGCTTGATGATTTTGTATCTGTAGGCCAAAAGCTTTGCAATTTATTGTTCACAGGAGATAAATAGCTTTGGCTCTGTGTCTGTCTTATCAGACAATACGGGATGTGTATCTTTCGGTGCAAAGACATGGCATACTGTATTGGGTTGGCCTGGCCGGATTTTGGCGGCGGCAGAGGGGGAGCTGCAGGGTGGCTTCTGCAAGAAGCTGCTAGAAGCTTCCCGAGTTTGATAGAGCCAATGCCAGTCGGCTCCAAAGAGGGACCCACTGCTGGCCAAGGCTGAGCCTGTCAGTAAAGTGACAGGAGAGGAACGTCTCTGTGAAAACATATTTAAGAACGAGGAAGAAGAACTGTGCCACAACAGCTGGCATGGAGATGGAGGAGTGAGAATACCTGAAGACACCAAGGTCAGTGAAGAAGAAGTGGGGGAAGGCT
>NW_009693277.1:25331-37330 GCF_000703405.1 Apaloderma vittatum
CTGTGTAAGGACTCCACACCGTGTGGGTGGATTCCTGACGGGGGCTGTAGCCCGTGGGAAGCCTGCTTGGGAGCAGGTCTCTGCTGGAACCTGTGGCCCGTGGAGGAGTGAATGCCCACACTGGAGCAGGTTGGCTGGTGGGACTTTTAAGATGCTGCGGGGGACTCACAGCGGAGCAGTTTCCCTGAAGGATTGCACCCCAGACTCACGAGGGGTGGGCTGCCCCTTGTGAGATGTCTCACGTTGGGCAGTTTGTGATGAATTGCCCTTCGTGGGACGACTCACGCCAGAGAAGAGAGCATGAAGCTTGTCTCCTGTGAGAGGGACCCCACAATGACCCTGGGGAGGAATGAATAGCCCTCCTCCAGAGTGAAGAAGAAGCGGTGGAACCAACGTCGGATGAACTGACCGTAAACCCCCTTCCCTGTCCCCCTGCGCTGCTCAGGGGGAGGAGGTAGAGAAACTGGGATTGATGTTGATTGTTGTTAAGTCTTACATTAATGTCCCAAAATATATTATCTGGATAAACATTTGATCTCAAATGTAACTAAATTTTGCTGTCAGATGAATTACACCATTTTCTGTTGACCTGCAAAATTCTTCATGTAATTCTGCATTTCATAATAATTTTCATAACTTCCTAGTATTCATCCTTCTACATAGAATTAGCAGGCCAACCTTGCGGTGTAGTAGTAGCTTCATCCACCTTTTGTCCCTTTTCTGAAAGAGAGCTTTGGTGGTGTTTTTTGCTGGCTAGAGGAAATTCACATGCCACCTCATGAAGAATTGCATGAGAATTGTATGCATACATATATATACAAAATTAAGGTCAGAAGTGCTGTGTAATTGACTGTCCCTCTTCTATTACTTCATAATGAGGGGAGGTGAGCATCCACTGTGCTCACACCAGCCCTGCAGTGCTCTTAGCGCTGACAACGGGATGCTGAGAGGGGATCCAGGTCCTTTTGCAAAGGCACGAACCCATCTTTACTTGCCAGTCTGTATGGATTGGGTGGGAATGGTCAGATCCAAAGCAAGTGAGAAGTAGCAGCCAGAAGTTTCAAAGGAGGAGGAAGCTTTCTGAACTCTTCTGGCCTTGAGAGCAGCTGCCTGCGGTGCTGCCCCCAACCTGCCTCCCTGTTCTGCAGGGCTTCTGAAATCTCTTGCAAAAAAAGAGGGAAAAGATGCAATACACAATGTAGTTCCGCAACTCAAATATCCTACGTTGTCAGGACTGAGAGAAATCCTGTAATGTAGACGCTGACTTCCAGTCCCCATTTCCCATCCTAATACTTCTAGTTTGGCCGGAACAGTCATGAACTGATTATGAAGGGCAAACAGATTCCTGTAAGAGTTGATCAACATTTACATGAAACTCTATTGTGAAAGGGGATTTTTTTTCGGACTAGAAATCAGCTGTTCTCACAGTAAAAGAAAGTAATTTATTATTTAACCCTGGGATGAAAGAATGAGAGAAAGAGGAAGATTGTTACTTCTCTTGAAGCTAAGAAAAATATTTAATAAACATACTTTACTGTCTCATCTGCCACTTCTTCCCCATGTTTGCCCATCTTTTCTGGCAGGTCTGTTTAGATGTCAGGTTTCACTTTTTTTTTTTAGCCTTCATGTCCTGTAAGGCTATTAACAAGAACTTGAGCAGGAGCTCTCACTTGATACAATATATGCAATAATACATTATAGACATACTATAATAAAACATAGTACATTATACGTACACTACATATCATAACTGAGTAGCTTTCAGAGTTTTTAAAAATGCCACCTTCCACATTTTTATTGACTGCAGTATATTCTGTATGAAATGTAATGACTCTGTTTTGAAACATCTCCTCAGTCTTGGGAAAGGAGAAAGGAAGGGAAGAGAAACGAGCAGTTGTATTGGGTCAGGCTGAGGTAGAGTTAATCTTCCCACAGCAGCTCTGTCGGTGCTGTGTTTCTGGAGTGGTAGTTGGAAGGGTGTTGGTAGCACCCCGATGTTCTGGCTACTGCTGAGCAGTGCTCACACAGCACCCAGGCTGTGGTTTTCCAACATTCCTCCAACAGTAGGCTGGGGTGGGCAACATCTTGGGAGGGGACACAGCAGGGCCAGCTGACCCAAACTGACCAAAGGGCTATTCCGTACCATATGATGTCAGCTCAGATGTAAAAGCAAGAAGGAAGAGGGAAGTGGGGGTGCATTCGCTATTTCTATTTGTCCTCCAGAGCAAACGCTGCGCGTACTGGAGCCCTGCTTCCTGGGAAAGCAGCCGGACATCGTCCGCTGATGGGAAGAAGAGAATAATCTTTGGCTTTGCTTCCACCTGCGGTCTTTGCTATTGCTATATTAAACTGCTTTTCTCTTAACCCATGGGCATCTCATTATATCTTCCCTCTCCCCTGTCCATCTAACAAAGTGGAGTGATAGAGCGGCTTTGGGGAGCTCCTGGCCTACAGTCGGGGCCAAACCACCACAGCAGTTAACAGCTTTTTGGCAGAGCTTCTAATTACCCATAATGTAAAACACAATAACTTTTGAGGCAGCCACAGTAAGGACATGGGAAGATCCTCTCTGTGGCATTTGTGGGTGGCTGCACGAGTGTCTGACTGCTCTCTTCTGCTTGTAGGCTGGTATCTTTCAGGCCCTCTGCTAATCCACACTAATCACGTATGCCATCTGCCAGCCACGCAGATTACGCAGCAGGACTGGCACTTTCAGCAGGGCTGGCACTTTCAGCAGGGCTGGCTGAGGTGACACTCGTAACTCGCACCTCTGGAAATCAGGCTGCTCCACACTCGAAGCTTCCCCTGAGGACTGTGAAAACCCGTGGCTCGGGCACTCGCGGCAGTAGCTGGTGTGTGGTGTTTTATGTTCCGCGCCACCATTTTATGAGTGACCCGGCTTCCCAGAGGCTTTCCACATCTTTACAGCTGAGGTGTCCTCTAATATCGTGTCCTTTGGATCTACGTACTGCTGAGATAAGCTGCTGATAGAAATACAAACAGATACAGTAGTGTTTCTGTTTCTATAGGTAAGGTGTAGAAGGGCTGCTTGCAAACAGTGCGTGCAGAGCTCCTAAACCTACAGCCTGACCTAAGAGTAACTTGGCTGATGTCCCATCTTAAAGAATAGCTTACTCTTTAAAATAATAAATATAATCTACCAATATATTTGAGAGAAGAAATCAGAAACTAAAGGTGATCTAAAGTCCTTCCAGCTGTCAGCTTTTCATTTTTACCAGTTTTATGAGACATTTATATTCCTGCACATTCTGCAGAGAGATAAGCACTTTTTATTATGTGCTGTAGTTTATGGGATCATTGTTCAAGCACACCAATGCTTCCGTAAATGTGAGAGTCAAGAATTTCTTGTTTAATGGTTTAATAACGTCATTTACTATAATGCTCAAATTTTACAGTGCACATTATATGCAACTTTGAAGCACTGCATAAAATATTTATACCATTCCTAGATGTGAGAGCTACATTTGTGATTAGGATTTTATTCCTCTTAATTATAAATCAAACATGTAGGGGTGATTGTTTTTTTTGTTCCCTTGGCAAGAATATTTGCAATAAAACTGTCTTTGCTCAGAGTCCTTCTGACAGCTCACCAGTAGCATCAAGCTTCAAATCACAAAGAAAATTCCCATATAAAATCCACAAGTTATTTTTCCATGTTAGTTTTCAAAGTCTATTGATCTCCTTCAGGCCTACCACTTGGTTTTGGCTTTGCATAAATTGTGGAGCTCCACCTGAATAGAGTTCATGACAGGTAATGGCATCATAACTCTTTGTCAGGACTCCTCTGGATTGTTCAGTTCTCCTGCTATAGGGTGTCTGTGGCTCAGGTGTTGGCAACACTGTCTGTGTTCATGCAATGAGACACTGGCACAGGTAGCAAATCTTTGGGTGAAGGCTATAACTGTGTTGAGCTGAAAACTAACCTATTTGCTTTGCTGAGTCAAGTGGAGTTTGCAAAACCGTCCACCTTGAATAGTAACCTTGACTCACATTCTGCCAACTCTGACAGCTCACAGACATTCCATCTTTTTCCATAAGTATCTGAAGGGCACTTCAGTCTATTGACACAAATAGATAATTTTCTGTGGCTATCCTACAAGTTAAGAGTTCTACAATCATATAACTTTACAGTCTGTTCTCGATTCGTGACTGATTCAACCTAACAGAAATGCAAATTGCTCTATAAATTATAGAGAATGACATCTGTGATAATGCTAGTGTACTTGTTATAAGTCAGCTGTACTATTCTGCACTGGCTTCAGTTCTGTTTCTCCTTGCTCAGAGTGGACACTGGCTCTACATCTTCACATTTGTACAGCTGCAGGAGAAATTGTTTAGTCAGATTTAACTTTTTTTGTAAACATGTACAAATGGACCATCATATACTCACTGCTGTTGAATAACAAATACATAATTAATGCCACAGTGCTAAAAGTCTTCACAGTATGCATATGTAAGATTGAGTATTGTTATTTTAACAGTACACACTGTTTTATGCAGAATTGCAACTACAGCTGAATCCCTCATCTCTTAGAAGCAAGTAAAAAATCTGTTCTTTCTGAGGTTGAAAGTCCTGTTACTACAGAACATAATTCTATTAGAAAAATAAACTCCCAAGATGAACTTTTAATGAGAGTACTTATTTAGTGATATGAATTTTGCTGCTAATTGGAGTTTGTTAGTCACTCATTTAATCACTGGATATATCTCACTGCTTTCATTTTTTTTCAGAAGCAAATTCTGCAAATATATTGATTTAAAAAATTCAGTGAATTATTTTGGCACATAAATCTTTCATCAGCACTTCATTATAGTTATTTATTACTTCAAAATCAAGATACCAGTTGCTTTGATTGGAAACATGAGCTTCTGTACCTCAAAAAGTTTCTGAATTTTGATTGGATAAGACAAATTCCTACTACCATGTATCATAAACAGAGATTAAATAAAAAGCTGATTAGCTCTTAAGTGAGGTCCTGATGATTTTTTTCCTCAAAATACTATTTTAGTGTTACTGTAAACAAGAGAAAAAGCAGTAAATACATACCTGATACAGGGATACTCCTTTATGTGTTCAAATATATTCAAAAAGATTAAATTCCATTTTTTATCCTTTTATGGTTAAATAAAAAAACCCTGCACAGCACACATAACCATTTAAAAAAAAAAAAAAAGTCAACTGGTCATTGATGCATTGAGAATGATTTGGGCAATCCAAAGAATAGTCACTAGTGAAGCCAGCTCAGGGTGTAGCCATAGTCTTCCTAGCCCATTATAGCAGTTTTAGGATGAAATTTCTTGAGTCTTAAAAAACTGTGCAAATGGGGACACGAGGCTCTTTACAACTGTTGAACTAAAATTCTCTGATGCAAATAAATGATTGAGGTTGTGCTGCTTTTCAACTTGTTTCAGGAACAGGTTCCAGTCAATCTCTGAAATAGTGTGTATTGACATAATTCATTGAAGCAACTTTGTTCTTCTCAATCTCTGAAATACAAGTCAGCAGTGGATTGTAGATTTATGAGCAAATACATGTACAGTAGGTACAGCTTCATCAGAATACAGATATAAATTCCTTTAGGAAAAAAAAAAGCGGTCTGTGGAATGAAAGGAAAGAATGAATAACCATGAATTAAAATGGGTATCCCTGAGGGATCTAACTCACAAACTCTCCTCTAAAAGCATAATGTGTGATAACTTTTGATCATCAATAAAGACCATAAAATGCAGCATTCTGCATTTGGAATACCCAAGACCAAGTTCAGCATAAAAGCTTTATTTTTAGGGAGAAATCTAGATGTAAAGTCTTGATTTGATAAGTCAATATTTTATGGACAAAACTTCTGCTCAGGAAAAAGAAAAGAGAGTATTGCAAAACACATGCTTGGAGGATTATCTTGAAATGTTAAGCCAAGGTAACTTGCAGGCGAGGCAATGCTAGTTACCTGTGCAAGGAACACACCTAATGTAATCTCGCTGGTGAAATCAGAACAGAAAGTTTCATACCTAACACGTAAAGATTTGCTGCTCTCCTGTAAGTAACCCCCCTCTGCTGTTGGAGGCGATTACACCAGCTAAGGAGTGGGGGTTGTAGCCCTTGAGGGGTTCAGAGAAGCAGCAAACACAGAGTCATAGAATCATAGAGTGGGTTGGGTTGGAAGGGACCTTTAACGGTCATCTCGTCAAACCCCCCTGCAATAAGCAGGGACATCATCAAATAGACGTGGTTGTACCCTTCCTGCCTCCAGCCAGTGCTGGCAGCTGTTCCTCCTGGGGAGCCCAGGTTGGCTCTGGGGTACAACCCCCGTTTGCTCTTGCCCCATAGTGATGGGCTTTGTTAGGGATCCCTGCCCATATAGGCTGAGGAACAGCCCTGCAAGCCTGCCCCAGGATTTTCCCCTTCCATCTCCTGCCCCTGACAATGCTGGGCAGTGCCCTGGCTGAGAAGAACATCTCAACAGTGTGAATATTAGCTGGGGACAGAAGCATTTTAGAAAAAAACAGTAACAACAAAGTTAGCATCACCCAGGAGGTATTTCCTAGCTCTTTGTGCTGTTGTTTGCTATGAGCAGAGCTCATCTTCCGTAAGTGTAAAACTGCTGTCTCCACTGAGGTCAGAGCTATGCAGGTTCAAGCCATCTGAAAATCTGATTTGGCTTCTTAAAGCTGCCACCCCAGTTTAAATTAAGCGAAATTAATCAAGAATGTGTTCTGTGTCTGGGGACAAGAAAAGACTATGAAGACGGCACTTAGAAAGGACTCTTTACAGGGTGGAATTTTCATTTATTTCAGCTGGGAGTTGTTGCAGCTACACTGTGAAAGGTCAGGATAACAACAGCACAGGATTTTACTTTCTGTTCATGTTTCCAGCTGCTGCCTCATTCATAATGCTGAGAAAGAGTGAACCAGTCTTTACACAGCTGAGGGAAGAGTGTTATCCACAGAAAACAAGGCATTTTGCATGGTGGTTGCATGTTATTCTGCAAATTAAATGCTTGAAGAGAAACTTGGACCCAAGGTGTCCCGGGGTGGGTAGAAAAATGACAACTACAATTGTACTGAGTTCCAAGTGCATGTCATTCTGAGAAAACAGACGTGCAGATTGTGACAGCTGCAGCACTAGAAAGCAAGAAAATCTTACAGTCAGGCAGACAAATTGATCTTCTACTTTCCCTTGTAGAGAAGAAAGTGAGTTCTTAGGACAATTAATTCCTGATTTCTAAAAAATAACTATTACAGAAGAGAATAAAAAGAGTCTCTCCAATGATTAAGTAATTAACATTTAAAGTATTGACTCAAACAATAGAAGAATGGGTTTCTGAGTCAGTTTTGATCACAATTATTCTGGTGACAGCAGGGGCAAAGGAGGAGAATATTCAGCATTCAGACAAGCCTTACTGTAATCTGAGCATGATTGCTCCTGCTCCTGCCTAACACATAGCAAAAGCCGCGTCTCCGACAAATCCCTCCAAATCAATGGCAAATAAAGTTTCCCTTTGATTAAAAGATCATGCAGTTCATGGAATCATAGGATGGTTTAGGTTGCAGGGGACCTTAAAGATCAGCTAGTTCCAATCCCCCTGCCATGGGCAGGGACACCTCCCACTAGACCAGGTTGCTCAGAGCCCCATCCAGCCTGGCCTTGAACATTTCCAGGTAGTGGGCTTTCACAACTTCTCTGGGCAACCTGTTTCAGTGTTTCACCACCCTCATAGTGAAGAGTTTCCTCCTAATATATAACCTAAATCTACCCTCTTTGAAACCATTGTCCTGTCACTATACTCCATGACTCGAGGTTCTTCTGTTAAGATGATGAATTGCACAATCAAAAAATGGTGTTCTGACCAGAAAAGGGCAAGTTCCCTAAAGGCTGCTAATGTTATCAAGAAGAAGACTATCATCAACATGAATCTGAGCTTGCCCCTGCTCTGCCCTCACCTTGGATTTTCCCGGGTACCAGCGGAAGGGCAGCTTTTTGGCAGAGCAGCCATCACCTCATGTTACCCATGCTCAGGAGGACAAAGTGGAGTCCAAGCAGAGTAGGATCTGAAGACATTCTGTTCTGCTAACAGTTGAAAAAAGAACAAAAGAGAACAACCACCAAAATAAACACAAACCAAATTAATCCAAAGATCCTGACCTTTTAATTATTGGGTTAAGTGTAAGGAAAAGAACCCCAGAACTTACTGGTACTTACCATTTAACAATTTAGTTGCCAACAGGGTAATTTTGCCAGTGAGTCCTAAATTTATCATGAATGTAAAATGCCAGACCAAATTCCTTTCACAGGAGAGGCTGAGGGCGCTGGGGTTGTTTAGCCTGGAGAAGAGGAGACTCAGGGGGGACCTGATCACTCTCTACAACTGCCTGAAGGGAGGGTGTACTCAGGTGGGGGTTGGGCTCTTCTCCCGGGCAACCAGTGACAGGACGAGAGGGCACGGGCTGAAACTGCGTCAGGGCAGGTTGAGGTTGGATCTCAGGCAGCCCTTCCTCACGGAGAGGGTGCTCAGGCACTGGGATGCACTGCCCAGGGAAGGGGTGGAGTCACCGTCCCTGGAGGTGTTTAAGGAGAGGCTGGATGTGGCACTTAGTGCCCTGGTCTGGCCGATGTGGTGGTGTTGGGTCATGGGCTGGACTTGATCTCAGACGTCCTTTCCAACCTCAACAATTCTGTGATTCTGTGACACTTTGCTTTTCCCATTTCTGGCTGCCAACCAAGTTTTGGCTAAGCTATTTCTCCTAACTCACTTTCATAAAGCTAAAGCACGAACAACAGCCATTAAAGCAATGTGTGCTCAGCACTTGAGAAAGGGAGGACATGTTCACTTTTAGAAAACTCACTTCAGTCTCCAAAAGACTCTTATTATCCAGAGTCCCTGAGGAAAGTCTGACCTCTTGCCACATCAGTCAGCACATCGTGTCCTCTCCTCCTGCATGGCCGTCCTTTGTTTTATGTAAAACAAGGATCTGCACTGCCAATTCTCTGCAGCATCACACGGGCTATATGGAAAGAGCTGCTTGTCTCTGCAACCCCTCGTGTACCTCTTTGAGCCTGCATTTCAGGCCCACTGGAAAGTAGGCTACAAAGCAAAACAATGCCTGTGGGAACAGGCAGCACATAAAGGCTGATGCAGGTTGTGTGATTGTAAACATAGGATTCTGTTTTTCACACATTGCACAGAACAAATCATTGAAAGGCAATGAAAATAAACAGCTCCAAATAACATTTTTGTTCAGTATGAAAACATCTCCATTGCAGCTGTTTTGATACATGAAATCTGCAGCAATAAATATTGCTGCAAAGAAAGACTGTTTCAGGTTAATATTGTTTTGTCTCCAAACTCAGAAAAGGATACAGAAACCCCATTATTTTTCATGAGCAGAGTATTCAGTGCTTATTAGTAAATCAAAATTAGTTGCCTCATGATTTTACCATGTCAATTATTAGACCTCAGAGGAAAGAACACTCTGTAGTACTCTGTTTTCCTACAGCATTGAGCAGACAGACAGTAGTGATGAAGACTGGACAAAAGACATTGTCCTTCTGTGGGTCTATTGTTTGCACACAACATTCCCGTAAATACAGTGGCATGCTGTAGTCTATGTCATACCATTATACTCTGCTGGATTTTCTGTCTGCTGTCCCATCTGCTCCTCCAACTACGAATAAAACTCATTTTCCACTGCAAAGTCTGAGAAGCAGACAGAAAATGCAGAGCTTTGGAAGAAAAGGGAATCTTATTAATAGTCAAAATATCCAAGTAAATGCCAAGTTAGGATTTGTTGATCTAGCTGAAATCAGCCAGCCAGTACAAATTCTTGTGTCGGTCTATAGGAAACATAGACTACAAGAGGGCATTAGAAGATTGGATGTCTAGGGAGCAAAAGCCCTCTGATACTTGCCGCATGGTACCTCTTTATAAGGACGAATAATACCCAGTCTGGGAAGGGCTTATTTCAATTTGTCTATATAAGAAGAGGCATTGCTGGACTGGAAAGCACTCTTCAACTTCTGTTTCTCCTCTGGAAATTTACCCCAGATGTAAGAACAGTTAGGCAATTAATTTCTTTGATGTTTACCATGAGCTTCCCTTTTGTAGCACAATTTCTTCTTAACTGTGCAAGTTATTGACACATATGGAAACGACAACATACTGGTTACAGACCTCCTCCAGGACTATTAGATTTTTAATGAAGAGTGCAGGATACTAAAAGAGTGTCTCAACACTAGAATTTAAAATTCTCGATCTAGCCTGTTTAAAGTTAATTGAAAAAAACCCAACAAAACAAAACCAAAAACCCTACAGAAACTGAGGAAGAAATGGCTGAGTTATTTAGTCCTCTGCTGTCTCTGTCTAGAGCCAAGAATTTCTGTCCATCAAGTGTTAGCAGAATGTAAATTGCACAGGTGGAAAAGTAAATTAAATCTAAAAATATGTGAGCTACCACAACATGTTGTGACAAAATTTGTGAAATATTAAGTGCAGAAGTCTCAAAATACAAACCTCCACTCCATCTAATGAAAGAAAATTATAAGTTCTGTCTTCCCTTTTACACCACGTAGCTTTAATAAATTCCAGGAAGCTGCTGAGGAGGGGGAACTGTACACATGCACACGTAAGCACACACAGTTTCAATCTTATCTTTCTGAAAAATAATGAATTATTTTAAATCCATTCCCTACAGCATGACCCATCTATCTAATAACAAGGTAGGGGGAGTGAAAGAGTTTCCAGTTCTTAATCACATTCTATGCACAAAATGTCTTCAGAAATCTGTTTTAATTTATATTGTGTTCTCTGTTCAGAATGAACAATTCATTCAGCGCCAGATTAGTACCTGAGAGAATAAGAGTCACATAAAACACTGAATGCATCAGTGCAGATGTGTAAAGCAATCAACATATTTTGAATGTTAAGACCTTTATATGAATCTGGAACACAAAGGTCTTCATGCTGTTGTTTCAGAAGTACAAGTAGTACCTTACTTTTCAGGTTACTAATCCTGAACAAAATAAATAAGGAAAAAGCAAATAAATTAGCTCATATTATGTTCTATTTGTATGATTACAGTGTTAGCTCTTAATTTGTGGCTTTTCCAGTTATATTTCCAGAACAAAAATGATGTTGCAAGCATCTGGCAGTTAACTATGGAAATCTTCTCAACACTAAGCACTAAGATACATATATCTCCTCTGTGTAACTGTATACAGCACACCAGATGATTTCAGGAGTGCTACTTTTCACAATATGTCCCTTTGAACAGTATTTGTTAGATATTAATGGTTAGCCCTACTTTGCTTAAGAACTTGACGTTCCTCAAGATCATCATCAAAAGCATCACCTTTGTTGCAAAAGGCGTATCAAACCCCTAGCAGCATTTTCTCATTCCTAGCTAGCTGAAGTAAACTAACTGACATTCTACAACTATTTTGCTTTTACTCCCACTTAATTCTTTATTTTTTCCAAAATTTCAGAGTGGCATTACTTGCATTTAAGACATTAATAACAGCTCATAAACTAGAAGGAATCAACAGTGAAGATCAGTCTCATGTCAGGCACACAAACTCATTTCTAAACTGACTACAACTCCCACAGGCTCTTAGCGTATGGGTTATATCGCTGCCCCATCTTCACTTATACAGAAAAATGGAAAGATATGAGCTCTACCAGGAATCATAAAACCTGACTCTGAGATTTGCGCATGAGCATAGCCTTTAATATTGGTTTTGGTCTAAAGTTATACACCACAGGGAGTTACACACCAAAGCCTGAGCTGTAAGTAGGGTCCTGGGAGTTTTCTCTATAAAGCCACTTCATCCTATTGCATTTCCCAGCAGGAGTCGAGTAGAAGAAAGAGAAGAGAAGTCACCTCTCGCCCTAGGGCTGCTTTTCTCTCTTTCACATGAGGAACACTGATGGCCCCCAGTGACTGTCCTGACAGGGGCAGTGCTTTAGTGACAAGTCATGTCATCCTGC
>NW_009693277.1:37361-68908 GCF_000703405.1 Apaloderma vittatum
TTAAAAGATCAAGAGGGCCTAAGAGTTGGAGGATAGAAGGGAGAAAAAAGCTTTCTGGAAGGGAAGTATTGACAGGGTGTGGAGGAAGGCAAGGGAGCAGCCACTGAAAAGGTCCTGTACCATACTGATTTGGAGGATACTGATGAGCCAGAGAGGTATGCACATGGCACACATGCTTTACATGCTTATATTCCTTTTCTTTAAAGCCAGAATTTAGGTAAATGCCAAGTACCTTTCAGGTTCACAGTATATTTTCTTTAGTTTCTCTTTTTAGCCTGAGACAACAAAGAGCTTATAGAGGTTTTGAAACAATTCAAGCAGGAGTTAAATATAGAGAATGTATCAATTTATCCAGAGTAAAAAAAAAATAAATTACATTTCAGTTACGGGATAGATGTGTCACAAAAACATTTCTGTATGCTTGTGAGTGTGGTGCATTTTGTACGTCTATATGTATGTATATATGCACAGCCACATTCATTTTATAAGCCCTTCAGTGATTCAGGGAGGTTAAGAACATTTTGAGAACATCACAACAAGCAGTCCAGGATTTGTGGATGTCATTTGCCCATCCTACTTAATATACACTCAGTGATGATTTCTGTGTTTATGAATGTGAAGCAGTAGCATGTGAAATTAAAGAACAGAAAAGTGAGATTAAAGAAAAAAAAGAAACAACCTAAACCACTACATTTTCTAGAAGGAAGGGAGGAAAACACTGTGAGTAGTCCCTCAGGAGGCTTTCTTCAATGTCCTCAAATTGTCAGAGGGACCAGCCTTGTTGCATCACAGTGCAGCATGTCCCATCCCTGGACAGAAGCCACATGTGTTGACTTAGAGGGTCCTGGCCTCATTGCACTGCTTTACTGCAGGAGGCCAACACTACTGGCCAAGAGAGGTGATGGTTCCAGATTTACGCACAAGGTACTGTTTAGGTGGATAGTTTAAACTCTGGAGTAAGGCCCTGAGGAATGTACTGCAGGGAGCAGGGATGAATATAATTAAAACACTTGGCCTTGGGTTCCCATGGATTTAATTTTACTTTTTTCAGCCTCTAATTTCTCAGACCAAGTTCCTTCTTATCCTAAGGAATTCCTGTACATCACTGACCCATCTCAAGACATTGCTTTGTGTCAGCTGTCTGACCTCACACCTTCAGAAATTAAGCACCTATATCAAGAAGGTTCACTGTACAGATTTTTTATGAAATTGATCATGTTTAACATCTGGGGTCATCGTGGCAGGTGATTTGAGACCTGTGTACAAGCATTGTAGGATCGTGGAGAAGAAAGTCAATATCTAATGTGCTGACATGTGTCCTTCATGATGCTAACTAGCTCAGAGTGTAGAAGCATGAGGGTGGTGTCAACAAAGCCAACTTAAACTTAAAAGTTCTTGCTGTTGCTCTTATCTGTGGCCATCTACTTCTGCCCAAATTATGCAGTCTGTTGTCAGTTTGGTTTGCTGGCTACTTTCCAGCTTCTCAGACATTCTCTTAACACAATGGGTAAAGCAGGACTTTATAGAAGTGGGAAAGAAATGAGTAATTGCAGATGAGGAGGAAGTAATCTTTGACGTCAAAGGCAGTGTATGTGTATGTAACTGAATCATCTCAGTTACCGTAGAAAACGCATGTTAAAGCATGTCAATTATTAGCTAAAGAAATGCAACACTTATCCCGAAATGTTCCCTCCTCACACCATGCTTTAAAAATAAATATAACTGCATACAATGCAAAGTGTTTGAAGTTATGCATAGATTCCTCATTCCTAAAAATATGCAAAACTTGACAATCAGATATGGCAAAGGAGCCTGAAGGTCTTAAAATCTCTTACATATTCAACAGACACACTTCTGCAAACTTGCTGAGTGGGCTGGAAGCCATGGTCGGGTTTCTGCTTGCCATGTCCTCTCTCTATGCTGAGGGGCAAGGGGGGCACTCTCCCTCATTAGAGTTTCCTAGGTCCCCTCTCATGCTGCAAATTCCCATCAGCGTCCAGCCTGAAGGGCTTCTTCTTCTCACCTTCTCTGCTCCATGTCTGCCTCGAAAACCCTGTGGTGGAAAAGCCAAAGGGATTCACAAAGTGAATGAGTGCAGAGGTCTTGCTGGGGGCAGCTGGGGTGCTTGAGGGTTTCACCCAGCCCGCAGCTGTTCCCTGATGGCTCTAACATCTTTTGAGGGGTGTTGGAAAGCAGAGCTCACATCTGCAGCTCAGTCTTGTGGGAAAGCCATAATGCAGTTTTGTTGGTTTTAAAACCCTTGTTGTTTTCACAGAATTTATGTAACCTCAACAAATACATTCATAAATAGTGTTGTACCATTATTTCATACCATAATACAAAGCAGAGCAAAGGAAAAATTTTATTAAACAATGCATCCTTTACTCCTGAATAAGCTAAAAAATTTAAGGAGACTCTGGAATGTTGAATTTTAATGAGATGATAAAAAATATTCAGGCTCTATGGGCCATTCTAGTATTACAGCAATGAAAGCCTAACAACTACCACTAACTTTTATATAATGTGTCATGTAATATGTAGTCAAAATGCCAGCTGAAGACTAGTTTTTAAACAGCACACATTTGTAGTGAACCCTTGATGAACATTTTAACAGAATGCCAGCACTGCTCAGAAGAAATCAATGGAGTAGTGTTAAAACTTGTATAAAGCTCCACACTAAGTTTTCTGCAAGTCTGTATTTATTACAGGAACCCTTCCACATTTAAATACTGTCAACTCCATCAAAATCATACTGGGATCCTTTCTTACAAACCTTTACTGATGAGGTAGAACAGCATAGGACCCTCTAGCCATCATGGAAAGAGCATCAGCCTGGTTCTGTGGGACACCTGACCCATGTGCTTAAGTAAGCAAATAACTGAGGTTTAAGTATCCGTGTGTGTACAGCAGCAGCTTCATGTAAAACCTGGGGACAAGACCATTTGTGGAACTCTGCCTGACACTAAGGAAATCTTACAGTCCCCTTGAAGCAATCATCCATTTACAAACTGCCTCCAAGCAGTATGATCTCGATGACCAACACTTCTGCTCTGCAGATGGCTCCAGGAGGTGGACAAAATGCAGTGGTTTAAGTCTTCTTTTTCTATCTCTCTGTGACCTGAAACAGTAGACTTTGAAACTGTAAAATATCTTCTGCAGAGAAAGCTTTTGGGATGTAACCTGCTCTGGTCACTGCAGAGGTGTATTATGGCATGGAGGAGGAGGAGAAAATGTTTCTGTATTTAGAGGAGAAAACCTGCATCTGGTCATTTGTGCCTGTACCTACTCACAAAACTAATTATGCGACAGTAAGATAAACTCATGGACTGGAGTGCTGAGAACAAAGACAGTGGTGGAAAATCTGAGATAAAAGCATGATATTATAAGGAAATTGCTCTAAATGGCATGGCTCTGAAATCTGCTGCAGTTGGAGAACATGTCTTCTCGCAGCATGGTCACACTTGCACGCAGGAGCCGGCATCTGCCCTGTCAAAGTTCCACAACTAGGAAGAAGATGAGGAAGCCTGGACTTAATGACTGGGCACAGATCTAAAAATCTGTGGGGAGAGTCAGTAGAACAAGCTGGAGTGTACGGGCTCCACCCAGGCAGCAACAAACCTTTTGTACCCTTAAATCCAATGTAAAATACTATTCTTTAAGGGACCTAAACACCACAGCAGCCTCTGTCATGCTTTGGCATGCTCGCTTGCTGACAGTAAGAGCTACGCTGTTTCGCTCAACCACCCACTTCATTGAAGCGCTGTATAATATATTAAAAATTATAAAAAGTCTGCATCACTGTGAAGGTGGAGGAAAAGCAGATCCTTCAGTAAATGGTAAATGTCCCAAAGAAACTCTTTTTAATATCTCAAGGCGGAAAGTTTACGAGCAGGTATAGTAAAAGCTGGCAGGAGGCACTTTATTTCATGTTTCCATCTGCCAGTTGTATTTTGTGAAATGGAAGATTGTCCTTTCACACAATAAATTCACCTTTTTTACTGCAGAAATTTC
The DNA here is from genome assembly GCF_000703405.1 of Apaloderma vittatum. Classification (NCBI taxonomy): domain Eukaryota; kingdom Metazoa; phylum Chordata; class Aves; order Trogoniformes; family Trogonidae; genus Apaloderma; species Apaloderma vittatum. The sequence goes on from NW_009693277.1 coordinate 41,373, forward strand.
ACATTAAATACTGATAACATTGTTTCGGGGGATCAACTAAAGGACATAACAGGCAATTAAACAGCTCCAATTATATCATAATTTTCTGTGTCGACTTATTTCAACAGATTACTGAATTTCTATTGAAATGGTATTCCAAAGGGGCTTAGCAATGTTTTAAGCATATGTTCCAGGGCTACAGTCCCAGTGCTGAATACTAATAACACAGTTTGAGATGTGTGCTCTCATGTGTCACAGATAGCATAGTTTCAGTTCATTTTCCATGAATTATTGAAATGAAGAATTATTTCCTGTTTTCTTTTTTGAATCAACACTTACTACCAGCAGTGCTGGAAGGAGTGAAATCCGGGAAATGTGTTGCAGTAGATAAGAACCGAAAGCAGTGTGCTGGGGATGTTACCTGCATTTACATATTTGTATTTTCTTAGGTAATCAGAAGACCCTGTCCAAGTTGTATAACCTATGCATCATAAATAACTACAAACTAGATAACTGGAAGCGAAGGCTTGCATAGTAGCAACAATTCATACCATCTCTACAGCAATTGCTTGGGCAATTTTCCACTTTGTCTCGCAAGATTCTCACCACCCAGCTCTCTTAAGGATTGTTCCAGCTCCCTGGGAAATGACATGCAAGGTCTCCTTAGGGTCAAGAAGTAAAAACAAGAGGTACAAGAGCATACACACACTTAAAGGTTAAATGTAATATTAGGAATCTGGTTTGTATACTGCATGGATGTCTGAAAAGTGGGAATATGAGGAAAAACTGGTGAAAAATGCCTGTGTAATAAACAGTGTAAATTAGATTGTATGCAGCTCTAGAGGCATTATGCAGCTGTTTTAAGGTGTTCATGGTTTTAAATCACCTGTTTGTGACTTAAAAATGGAGCCCAAAGCCAAGCATCTAACGCAATATGTAGCCATGGAAATCAGTGCCTTTCCTAGCTTAAGAAAAGAAAAATCTGAGTGAATCTGTGTAGACTGAATATGTAGATACACAGAATATAAGGAGTTCGTAACAAAACCTTCCACTGCTGCTCTTCTGGGGAACAGCATGGGAGATGCCAAGAGGGAACCGCTGTTAATCAAATTGTCCAATACTTGCTTGAGACTCCACAGTTCTCTCCAATATGCGCCACAGCTTCTGGCCTGAAGAAGTTAAAATATGTTTTCAATAAAAAACCCCAAAATAATCTTTCCTTCAAAACAGATCTAATGCAATTTAATTTTGATATTACAATTGTGAGCACCCTGAGCTGTCTATAATAGACTACACAAACTTAGATGTCCAAATCTGCAGTCAAAATTTCAAAGAACATAAACCCATGAAGAGACAACTGATCAGCTTAAAGCCTAAAACCAAAGCGTGTTAAGGCGATGTAGTGATTTTCAGCAACTGCTTATCTTTTTACCACTCTTGACAAACAATAGTTTTTATTTCAGTTATTTAGCTTAGGTCAGTGCTACAGCCACATCATACAACCTCCAGAACACAAGGATAGAGAAAAATTTGTGTTCCTCTCCCAGCCTATCAATGAAAACAATTCACTGGCAGTTGAGATATGTGACCTTTAAATCCTGAAAGACATGGCAACAGGCAAAAAAGGATTCAATTCACTAAACAGCACTAAAATTTATTTATTAAATAAAAATAATTAACTATAACACATGGTCTGATATACATAAAAATGACTTTACCTCATACATTTATCGTAGTTATGTTTAAATAAAAAACAACAGTGTGGTTTTTGCTATAGTTAATTCCAATTGCTATTACAAAATTTGATATAAGTTAGTGAGTATAATCAGTACCACTTGAAATTTTATAGTGTCACATAAAAATTAGGCATATGAAAAATGACTCTAAAATTAGTCAACTGTGCATAAGGTAATCTTTTTAGCAAAAGTTGTACGATTTGGTATATAAGTTATACTTAATTCCAGATCAGCTAATGGATGCTTCCCCACAAGAAACAGTATCTCTTACAGAATTTAGCCAGTTAATGCAACTCTATAATAAAGTTATTTAGCATATCTAATGTGATATTATATTTATTTGGATGTTGATACAAACTATCATTAGAATGTGTGCTTTTAGCATTTGATTTAAAACATTATGCCCTGAACTGAAAGACAGTCAACTTAGTCAATTTAGGTATAATAGGTATAATCTTAGGAATTTTACTTATATCTGTACTTCCTTGCTATCTTTATGGTCTTAGTTTAGTATATCACAATTTAACTGTGCCACTCATTTTCACATTACAAAACTAAGTTTTTATTTTTTTCTTTACAAGTATGGCATCTAAATATGCCAAATCACAATCTTACCCAGCTGAAATGGGTAACATCTGTTCCAGTCTATTAAATGATGTACATTAATGAAAAAAATCCATTTCTTTACACTCTTTGGATGCAAGAACGATTTTTTCCAGACTAGTCCACACCAGGTTTAGAAAACTCGCACTCATCCTTCCAGAATTTTCAACTGCTTTTGTGGTCCTGAAATGCAGAATCTGTGCCCCCTTCATTTTTTGTTACAGTCTGTATTTTTGAAAGCAGGTTTGCTTTAAGTGGTTTCTGTGTCTCAATTTGTTTTCCTCTTTTGCTAAAAATACAATTCCCATTTTTCTCACCCCTCATTTACAAAATCTGACTCACCATCTTTGCACTCACTCATAACACAGCATGACAAAGAACTACCAGCAGAAAACAAGGATTAAGGGTTTGGCTTTTCTTAAGTTAGCTAAAAGTGAATATTTTATTCTCTCACACCCGAAAAACCCCAATCATTTACTATATATTTTCCAAGGACACCAGAACATTTCATCGGGTATTTTAGACAGTTATTTATAACTTGTACTTTCCAAAAACTTTCCTAAAACATTCTGGGCTCTTGGTTAACTCCATATTCAGATATTCTTAAAAAAACTCTCCAGATTCCCTTTTTCGAGGGGAAAAAAAATAAAAGTATAACATATTATAGAGTAAATGTTTTCCAAGGTTTCCATATTTAAGTGGAAACTGGGTTTGAGTACAAGAATCCATCCTATTACAACTCAGTGGTTTGCATTTCAGGGGATATATCTGAAAGTTTCTTTTATATTTGAATAAAGATATTGGGCCAAATATACAGACCTTGAGGTTAAGTAAGGACAAAAGAAATGTGCCTAGTCAAGACAGAAAACACCTTTCTCTGGAAATCTAGAGAATGCCTAAAGTTTGACTTAAAAACCTCAAACTAATGGGGTGCAGAGAAGAAACTTCAATTATACTTCACCATCTGTAGCAGAAGGGTGACACTACAGTTAACATTTCACATGGTCTGGTACTACTGGCAAAGAAAATTGTGGTACATGGACTAGTTAACTGGCTGAAGTCCATGGGATAGCAGTAAACCACGGGAGTTTTGCTGTAGACTGCATAGCATCACATAACCTTACAACATAAATGTATTGCCCATTCTTAATATGCTCAAGCACTTCACTGTTTCTTTTCAACAGGAACAAATGAGGCCAGATTTAGGAAGATATAAAAAGTAATAAAAAACCAAATTTTGGAGATTTTCTCACCAAAGTCTCACTTACCTAAGAGCTTTCTGTGTAAAAATAGCTATTTATTAATATTCTGCAGCAGGGAGTTTGGTGTATTTGCAGTCGTTGGAAGCACAACTCATTTATTTTTTACAGAGTGAAGAGAAATCTCAAGGAAATCTCCAGTGACTCCATTGGGCTTGCCTGGGAATACAGAATTGACTTTATCAAGTATCTTTGTGGAACAGAATTAAAGACAGCCTTTGAAATTAAACTAGTGTCAAAAAGCCAATTTCAGATCGCTTATAAGTCTTTCCCTGCGAAGTCTAATAGTTTTCCTGTCACTTTTTTAAACAGCTTTTGTATGTTGATTTAAACTCCCTCCTGACCATAAGGAGCAACGTTCCATTAGTAGCATCTGGATATCCACTTCTCCATATCCCAAACATCTATAACACTCAAATCTGCATAACTTCTTACAGGGATTATTCACAGTAGAATAGAAGTGCCTTGGCAGATTTTGTGGTGCAAATGAGCACTTGAACACATTGCGCCAGTGTTATTAAAATCTTGACTTCCTGAGTGCTGAGTTTACACAAAATGATAACACTGCCACTTCACCACTTAACAGCATTTGCAAGCTTAATGGTCCACAATGCCATCAACGATGATAAACCAAAAAAAAAATCATTCACACAATCAGCCATAAAAAGGAAACATTTCTATGCCACACTTTTGACAATCCAATTGTGGTTTTGAGTATTTCCCAATCTCGGAAACCACTCACGCTGCACAACTCTCCTCTTTGGAATTATCGGTCTGTGTCACACCAGAAGTCATTGCTGATCTGCTGTGCTATTTGACTGGTGACATGTGGTGCTTCTGGGCAATCAATGCCTTAAGTTGGGCTATTGCAGGCTACCAGGGTTCTCAGAGATCTTTTTACACATGAAATTACTCTATTTCCTGACCTGTCCCTGGCAGCTGAGCACCCAGGCTGCTACTGCTGACCCACATGAAATGTGCTCTGGATCTACAGCTTCCCTGAGGTCCAAGATTAATAACAGAGAGATATCTCAGTAGCACAGCAAACTTGGACTTGCAGCTCAGCAGCACTTTTTTTTTTTTTCATTCTCCGTAGTCAAGTTTCAACCTCAGTTGGCTCAAAGTTCCAGATCTAACCCACAGCATTAGGAAGCCAGCAGGCTTGAAAACTGACTCAGAATAAGAACCTTGGATTTTCCCCTTCTTTCCTAGCTCTCACAGATGGACACATTCCGTTTTCTTATTCAACAGGGCTTCTTAGCCCAGGAAGCATTCAGTCATTTGTGCTTCATCTTAAAGATGTAGAAGCGTGGCCGAAATTGTTTGGTCTAGTTCATTTTTTTATTTACTCTATGAGCTAACAAATTCTTCAAGTGAGCTTCACAGTATCTCATTATTAGATGTATATAGAAGTAATACATGCATAAACACAATTTTTTATGTATATCATTGAACCACAGGCAGCTTTGTAATAAGTCTTTTTTTTTTTTTCAAACTAGCTGCCAGTATTACGTTGTTAATGAGAAAGAAAATCATGTTCTCTCTTCCAATTTTTCTCTTTTTGCAGAAATAATATATTGGAAGAAGAGAAACACTCCTCTAAGTAAGTAGTAGGTTGTGGGATAACAAAAAAAACCTTATGAAAACATTAACCCAAGGAAATAATATTTAGAACACAAGATGAAAGGATATTTTAGTTTTCTACACCCAGGGATAACATTGCCGGTCCTCACTTTTGAACAGAAAAAAAAGAAACTTGTTGCTGTTCAGGATAGTAGGAAAAAAGGACTTCCAAAGCCAATATGCATTTCAGTTCTAGCCATATCAAATAATAGTTAGTGATTTATGGCATGAATAAGGTCCTGCCAAATTACCAGTTCCTCGAACTGTAGTTTCCGCTCCTCCGTGGTTCAAAGGACGTAGAGCTCAAAAGAAGTGATACAGTGCCTAAAGGGACTTGGTGGAAGAGAAACCAGGAGATAGTAGAGAGCAGTCTGCTAAGGAAGAAAAAAAAATGTAGCTTGGCAGGAAATGTCTGGAAATTGTGAAGCAAGGGAAGGCTGAATCATAGTGGAATTCGAGGCTGTATTTATGAAATCAAGCCTAAATTACGGTATAATGTTGTGTCTTCCAGACCAAAGGAACAGTACACACAAGGAAACTTGCTCAAAATAACCTTGCTGCTCTGTTAGCGACTTCCTCTCCTGGATTACCTACTATCCTGAGCTAGCAGGTAACCTGAGGTGTTAAACATACAGCCATGCATTGTAATTTAGAGCTATAGTTACATTCCTTTGAAGATTTATCACTGTGTGCTGTGAGAAGGATCTGCAATTAAAATCTATGTCAACAATCAGAAGTCGAATGCAAGTATAAGGTCACAGAGATAGAGGAAAGCATCTGCTCTATGCACTGCACAGAACACAATAACACAATGTCTTGGAGAGGCAATTGTTTGTTTCATTTTAATTTTAGAAAATCAAAGAAGTAGAAGTTACTGAAAAGATGTGTTATGATTTATAGCATGGAGTCAGGAAAGAAGAAATGGTGTGTCTAAGGCACCGCTTAGGACAATACATCGCCTGAAGCACATGCTTCAGTTTCACAAACTTAACTGCTGTGAGAAGATACTTAAGAATAAATAAATACTTATGTGGTGTTCTGAATCTCAGTAGATCTAAGCTGATAAACAAGACCATATTATCAAGATTTAAATCTTGATAAATCTTATAATCAAGATGCTGGGGATCCTAATTATAAATAATTTTAGTTCACCTTCATGTAGCAGCCAGGAATGGATTGCAGGCAAGTCTGGTTTCTAATTGCACAAGCATCTTTTCCTTGTTGTGCTACATGCAGTCAGCAGTGGGGTTATGAGGACGCTTGGCAGGCATAAGGGGTATGTTCCTGCGAGAGTGAAGAAAGGTGGCAGAAGTCGCTCAGCAGAAGTGACAAACCATGCAGTGAAACTGCAGCGACAGATTTGGAATCCAAAGTCAGGATCAAAACCAGATACAGTCCGTTAAGAAAACCTAATGGCCTACGGTAGACTTACCTGTGGTTCAGTAGAAATTGAACAGTGTACACAGTGGTGGACAGTGGTGGAGAGTGGAGGACAGTGTAAATCAGCAAAGGACCTGAGAGGAAGGGCAGCACTATCATCCGCCTTTCCTTGAACTCTGCAAATGGGTTTCCCATTTCCTCACTGTACATAACATTTACAATCCCAACAGTTTTTGACCCTCTTACCCTATTGGTTTGTGGTTTTTTTTGCTAGTGAGGAATGATTCATCTGTCTCCTCTTTCAGTTTTTGTTCACTCATACCCTTCTTGCAACATAATTTGGCAAAGATTAATTGTGCAATTCTATTCCAAACAGGTGTCTGTTTTCTGGCTCCCTCTGCAAACTCAGTTCTGGGGAGCAGATGGTAATAGTTAGCTGCCTTCTGCACCTGCATGGCTGAGAGCAGATCTGAAGAACATACTCTGTATGTTGAGTAGCTCAGAGCACTATTCTGATGACCTTGTGGTTAACACATAAGTAACCAACCGTATCCAGCTTGGCACTGACTCTGTGGTAATCATTAGCTGAGCTGAATTTACGGCAGAAGATGGTTTGGGAAACTAAGACAGGATGGTTTAACATATCATCAGCCAAAGAGGACCCCTCAGGAGCACCAGTATGAATGGACAATACTCACCCAAGTCTTTTCTGCCATGTTTCAGGAATTCTTGCAGCAATCACATTAATAAATTAATTTACTGTTTTTCATGTCCAGATGTCAGAAGGGTTTGGGGACTTCTTAATGCAATAAACAGAGTTAGTTTTCTAATTGCGCATTGGGTTTAACTGACTACTGGTCCAGTCCAATCTATAATTCTCTGACGCAGGAGAAGGAAGGTATGGGAGAGATGGATTCGAAGCCTGTGTTTTTTGAAGAGGATAAGTAGTAAGCTGAAAAGAGAGGGAGTGAGAGAAAAGAGAGAGAAAAAAGATGTGAGGGTTAAAAAGGGAATTAAGGAAGATTCTGCAAATCCATGCAGCATAAAGGTGAGAGCTAAAGTTAGCGAAAGAAACAAATGATCAGCAAAGAATAAAAAAAAATCTGGAAGTAATCATTAGAAAATTCAGTCCAGAAAAAAGCTGTATACTTGAGAAAGGGTTCGTTTATTCAATGGTTGTTTCTAGGCACGTTTTGAGATACAAACTGAGGCAGTACATGTGGCTCTGTGTCTGGTGCAGATCTGGTCATCAGGTCAGGCATTAGTCTGCAGGGCAGAAGAGTTGGGCTCATGAGTTTGGGTAAATCCCATCTCTAAAGCAGATCATCAGGCTTCACAGGAAAGGCTCTTTCACAGGCCGACACTTTTTTCTCTATTGAGGCCTTTGCCAGCTCTCTTGTGCTGAACATGAGGACTGAGCCCATTCAGTACCTAAACTTCTTGGTGGGATTTCTGCTCCTGGGTGTTTTCACCACATTGTACAGCTTGTCTGGGGAGCAGCACTGTTGGTTACTTCACTGTTTTCCCCAGGTCAATGGTTAGAGACTCTGGGTACATTTCCTGAAGGAATAATAAGACCACAGCAGCATCATCAGCATGTCAGCAGCTCTCTGCACAGCATGAAGGACAGTTCCCCTTCTCTGGGACATATTTTTTTAATTAACAAGAAGAAGCTAGCATAAAAATTGGCAAGTAAATAGAAATACATGATCATTCAGATTTCTAAAACACTAAAGAATACCAGTAGCTATACACTTGTAAAAATATGCACAGATTCATTAATGCAGGGTTGAATTTTATATCTCAAAGGGCAATTACATAAAAGCAGGTACTTTCTCCTGACTGCTACACTTTAGAAATTCACTGTGAAAATAATCACTCTTTAGATATTTGAGACTCGCATTATTCAAAAATCTCTTTAAGAGTCCTGTTAGCTGAGAGGAATTATAACTCTCTAGAGGTATTACTGATTTCAATATTAATAACACTATTCTGCAAATCTATTTTTCTAATCAGACCCTGAATCTGTGATCAAAATTTTAAGTCAGGTATTTTCTTTTCAGACCTCATAGTTATCTAATTCCAGGGAGAGAAGACTCAAATAACCTTGCTTCAAATCCCTGTTAAGAATCACCTCATGAACAGAAAAAATAAGTGCCTTTTAAAGACTGATAGGCTTAAAGAGTTTTTCCTCTACTAAAGTTGAATAATATTTACGAATTTCTTATCTTGATTTTACTCCATATCATAGGAAAACTAAAAACTTATCACTGTAATACCATTTGTGGGGAAACAAGTAATTTTACTCAAAGTTTTCTCATACACTCTAAAACATATACATCCTTCCCCTTTTGTTTTATGTAGAACTAATTGTTATTTTTAACCTGCCTTTCACTTCATTGGCACACCTGCATTATAAGACTCCTAGGTATTTAAAAATTTTTTTAAAATGTCAATAAGCATAATTTGAGAGTTATTTGATTTTCAAGGAATTTATTAAAAATGTTATTGGAAAGGGCTGGATACTAATGCGATGAGTGGGCTGTAAGAATCTGTACAGACTAGAAATAGAACTGTCAAATGTGTTAAGTCCCAGACTCTTGGTAAATGACCAAGGGTAAAACCATTTATTCCTTTTAACTATAAAGAAATACCTTGCAGTATTTTTTCTCCTCTGCCTTGTGTCCTCAAGAAAATTTGCGCTGTTACACAATAAACTGGATCTGGGAAATACACAGCTGTGAGTAAAATCACACATTTAGTCATGGATTAAACCAAAGGGCTATTTTGACAAGTGCCACTTGGAAACTGTCTGCAGAAGCCTTGGGAAGGACTATAAGTGTGAGGGAAATAACCTCTGTGATGTATCCAATACCTCCAATGAACAGGAATCTGGAAATATACCTTTGCATTTAAGAGCCACTCCCATTAATTTGTCTAATTTAATGAATCTTTGAATAAATTTATATACAGTGGACAGTGTCTTTTTGTTATGCACTGTGGGAAATAATACGTAATGGTATCATACAAGATAATACCCATTATATATCTGAGATAGGTCCTCTTATCTCTAGCTCTGTATTGATATGCCTTCTCTGTATGTGACCCTGACATATAACGGTCAATGGTAATTTTTGGCTTTGCAGCATTTGTTTCAATTTTAGATTACCAGGCAATACAAAGGTGTGTGCGATTGTTATCTTTTGCAGGGCCGCTCATGTAGGAGGAGAGCAAGCTGATCGTCAATTATTAGTAAAAGAGGTGCAAGGTAGAGGGAATAAATTTCTAAACAAACTTGGAAGAGTCCTTACCTTTCAGCCAAGAGATCTTCAGAGAAGGATTATTTCCTTCCTCTTCCTTTACTTTATTCATTATCTTGCCTCTCTTCCACATCATACTCATGAAGATCCATGGAGCAAGGATTCAGCATTCACAAGGAGGGATAAAACAGCAGTAGCTTTTATTGCTCCTATTTCAAACTGCAGAGAAAGATTTGGACAACACCTGTCAGTTATCTTTAGACCAATACTCTGAGGAGCCAAGGGACATTAGAGCTGGTGGCACATGCCTTCACTCCCCTCCTCCCCACAGACTTCTCCTGGCGACTGGGCAATCTCACATGTCTCAGATGGGATGTTACTGGCCATCCATTGTTTTTTTCCACCACTGCTCCCAGCCTCCTTCCTCAGCCAACAGGCTCCTGGTCCTTGCTCACTTCCACTCCCCGCCCTGGCTGTTGGTACGTTTTGGCTATGAGGAGGGAAACCATTCTTCTGAAAACTGAGGAATTAGAATCTAAAGTGTTTGGATACAACACAGAAAAAAAATATACTTTTCCAACAGTGTTTTCTTGCTTTTGGCTGAAACATTATTGCATAATTCTAATTCAGCTCATATCAACAGAGATTGACACTGGTAGGACCAGAAACAAAATTCTGGGCCATAATATTTACTTTTCTGGCCAAAATTATTAATTGTTTAGAAGCAAGTCTATAATAGGCAGAGCATTTCCTTCAATTAATTCATATTAACATTTTGTTTATGGCACGGAGTAAGCCTTTTCCTTTTCGTGGTTCAAAGTGAACCCTGTGGGCTCTAAATATGCCTCCTGGTGATTTAATTAAAAGATAAATACAGGTTTTAAAATTGAAAAAGTACAGAAAGAAGGAAAAGCTACAATTAAAAAAGCAGTAGCTACGAGGAAAAGGAGCCCACTATATAAGAAATTGAAAGGAAAACGAAAAGACTAACGAAAAGTGTATGAATTGAGACACAAAAGAAACAAAAGGAAACAGCTTCTGAACATAGAGGCGTAAATGAGTAAACAATGCACAGTGAATACATAAATTTGAACACAGAGATTACATGACCGTGTGCAGGCTGGATCTACCAGGGCTTGCAGTTGGCTTTGTAGTGTGGCGGAGCAGAGCTGCCATTCTCAAAACAGTTGTGGTTCCTCTGGATGTAGGACTTCAGCACAGGCTAAAAAGGCAAGGTTCATTGCCAGAAGCAGGGTCTCAGCTGAAGAAGATTTGGAAGCCAATGATAGATCCTGGGCAGAGCAGGTAAGGATAAATCGTGCAGAAAGCTCTTTATCACACCTTCACAGCAGTAGAGTGGGGTAGTGTAATTGAAAACCCAGGAAATAGGATGGAGAAATGTTATCTGAGTGAAAGGTACAGTGTACGTCCTGATCCCAGAGCCTGTCCCTCAGGCACTGCACATGGCATATATAGGTCAGTCAATGATCACCGTGGGGCTTCACAACCTACTTGCTGAGCTCCATGTGCCTGCGAACTAGCAGGGCCCAAGTGCTGGACCAGCTTCACACCAGTGTGCCGAGCCTGGGCCAACCTTATGCTGCCTCTGGGGCTTGCCTACTCCACAACAGCCACTGCTTGTACTGGGAAAGTCCCTCTGCCAGTGTCTCTGCTCCCTGGAGAGCTCCAACGGCTCCATCACAAAGCAGTTTCCCACTGCCATTGCTCCACCACTGCAGTGATGCTCCTGCTGACCACGCAGCCTCCAGCTCTTTCTGGCATGTGATTATAATTGCCTGCAATTTCAAATGGCTACAGAAAATTATGTTTTGCTGATGATACAGGTATAAAGTAAGTGTTCACCTAGTTCACATTAATTTAACTGTTTAGTGTAAAGATTTGAAAAAAACCCCAAACAGTTCAGAGCTATCAAAAACCACTTCTGAAGTCCTATTATTTCATATTGACCACTGAGTGTTCCCAAAAACTTGTTCCAATTCAGAGCTTCTGGATAATACAACTCCTCATGTCTTGTCTCGTCTCTCTTTTTTCCCAGTGTCCAGGTTTCAAAGAATCTTTTCAGATTCACAGTGCAAGAATGATACTGGTTCAGAATGGACAATTTTCACACCAATGGTAGTAACAACTATAGATTCAGTTTGAGTTCACGGACTATGACAGATACATGTTCTGGCTTCCTGCATAGTATTTTATGTTACAAAACATTCTTCTGCAAGGACTCTTGTAGATTTTACTAATATCAGACATAAAATTATATGGCCTGAAGAACTGTAATATGTATCTGCACCCACTTATACGCTTAAACAGGCGTATACACTCTTCACACCTTCATCCAGGAAATGGAAGTTTAGCAGAACAAGGATATTAAATTATAACTGATCTTGTCAGGAACTCCAGACAATATTTTTTTCTCCACCTCTTGGAAAAGAGGATTAGGAAACAGTTTTATAACTTGGGTGGGGAGAAACCACTGAACTGAAATAAAGATTCTGAGCTGATGAAACAGCTCAGCAGTTCTGAGTTCCTGTCTTGTTGGCTATGATGTGGTTCCTCTCACAAGTATGCCAGCTGAAGCTCAGGAAAGCAGCAATAAGCCTCAAGGCCTTGGGGTCTTTGCCAAGAAAAGTGGAATGTTCATAGACAGAAAATGAGAGAATGTGGCTGTCTCTAACGTTCACATCTTCAGTCTTCCTGCTGTTCCTCACTGCTCTGACTGCAGGAGCAAGGGATATGTATGGCTCTAGCTGAGAAACTCAGAGGCCAGGGCTCATTTTGAAAAGATAAGTTCAGGCATGTGGAAATAGTTCAAATGCAAATCTCAGACTTATCTGATGGAAAATTACTCCCTGAACAGCTTAAAACTGAGGTTTTGACAAAAAAAAAAAAAGAAAAAAAAAAGATTTTTTTCCCAAATAATTATTTTTATAAAATTAAAATGTCACTTCTTTATCAAATATGCAAACTCTTAAAACTTGAATATTCCACCAGAAAATGAAATGCAGTTCAAGAAAATAACAGTTCCAGCAATTCGAGCTCTTATATGCCTAGATGATTCTAAATCTTCAGATGACATATATTTCTCAGACACCCTTTGAGATTCTTTTGAAACACATGCTCCTTTTTTTCCTAAAAACAAGACAGTGCAGCGTTAAAGAATATTTTTTTCTAAAACTTGAACGCATGTGAGGTAAAGTAGGGGTTTAGGTACCTGAAACAGAGCTCTGATCAGACCCATCAAAATATTACAGCTTTCCACCAGAAGGCTGGATGAACAGCTATGCAGCACCTTAGAACTGCTCAAAACTGCTTTTGCTAACTGATAATACAAAGATCAGAACGAGTTTGCCTACAATCATATTCAAAGGAAAAGATACATATAAAATCCAGATAGCTGGGAAAAATCTCTAGGTTGTGTAAGTGGAAGCCACAAAGCCAGAGAAGCTTTTTATGTCTTTCACCTCTACAAAATTTTCTTGTCTTCAAAATTCATGACTCCTGCAGCCTCATGGAAATATCTATTTTCAAATACATATTTACATATCTACCCTGCCATGGGTAATGTTAGGACTCAAAAAGAAATGAAAAATCATCCCATTTTTAATTCATTGCTAGTCTGTTGCTGGCATGAAAAAGTAGATTTCTGGTTCTCACTATTGATTTTGTAGATCTTTATCAGAAAAATGGTATTGAACCCAAAGAATTAAGGTCTCACTAAATACCACATTTGCCTTTCTTCCCCCTTCCCTCCACCAGAAAATATGTCTATGGGATTAGACATAAGAAAAACCACAAGGAATCTTAATGATATGAACAATAATTTAAATCACCTATGGTGCACTTTTAAAGGTATAAATGAATACTGTTAAAATTTGAATACACATGATGTGTGGGGATACTGTTAAGTTTTGTGCTTGTCTGTGATGGAAAGCAAAGTATGCAAACTGCCTGACTCCTCTCATAGCGATTCATTCTATTTAACCGAATCTGAAAGAAATTGTGTGGCAGTATATGCATAATAGGTATTTGTGCATTCAACAAAATCGTGCATATACATTACCTGAAACGCAAATATGCATCAGCCAAGCAAGGCTAACAATGATTAATCATATTCTAATTTCCATTTATCTTTCAAGTTAATATGGTGGTGACATTGCTGTTATCTGAAATTGAGCTCAGACCACAACACTGCCTGCTGTGATTATTGATGGGCCGTGGCTTGATAAATTTTTAAACTGTTGATAAGGCCCAGCGCCACCTGAATTTTAATAACGCTCAACCTTTCTAAAATCTTCATTAAAAAAATTACCTTCATATAGGCAGGCAACAGCAGTTCATGAGGCTGTGTACAATGTCTGATTCGTGAGTCAGACACAGCTGAAGGAATGCAGGGCAGAAATCTACTTGTTAGAAATACCATTAATCCCCTCTAGAGATAGTGTCATTGATACCACCTTGAAGAGGACTGCTTATGATTGCTATGTGCAAATCTTTGTCTCAGTGCTCTGAAAACATTTTAATGCTTTTCACTATGTTCCCATCACCTGGATGGAAAGTAAGAGAATGAAATATTCTGCCACTTAACTGGAATCCCAGTATAATGAGACCAAGTTTCCTTGGTCTGAGTAGCTGTACTGCTGTCTTGCTCTTTTACCCACTTTATGAGCTCTCTGGCAGCATTCTGCAGAAATGCTCTTTCTCAGCCCAGGATCGTCACGTTCCCGGCACCCGCGCTGACCTCCTGGACCACTCAGTATCTTAAGCAAATCCCTTGCTGGAGCTCCACATCCAGTCATCTCTGCAGAGAGGTATGGGGGTGAAAGCAAACAAGCTGAGCAGCCCCACGGAAGTCTGGAAACATGTTTATGCCTAGTTTCAGCAGATACTGCCGAGTAGGTCTCCTTTCAGACTCCCACAGCTCTTGAGCAACATGTTTTGTGCTGACCACATAACATGCCGCAGGCAGCTCCTTCCCCTGCGAGTTCCCCTGTGAATTCCCTTGCAAATTTCAGAATTAACTTCTTTATTTCCTGTCTCTGCAAGCACTGTCAGAGTCCACGTAAACAACTTGCCGCGGGTCGGGGACCACAGCTTTGCACAGTAAGGAGGTAGGCAGCCTGCACAGCTAGATAAAAAATAACTGAAGCCTATGTATGTGCCTGAGCTGCATCAGCACATGGCAGATTTTCAGAGGGGAGGATTGCCCTGAGGCAATTCAGGTTACTTCTGCGACTCAAAGTATTGCCGGAAAGTATTATTACACCCTTCCCTCAGATTTGCATTTTTTTCTGAGGCCTTTCTAAGGGATGGGATACCGGAAGAGTCTGGCCTGATGCACCTGTCCTTCACCCACCACTGACCTCAGGGTGGGGAACATGTGGTGTCCTATGACTCTCCTGTCAGAAAGGACAAGGTGATTATTGCAGGTCCCTTACAGCTGAAATAAGCTAAGCTATTCTACTCTAAAACAGTGCCTGGACTGTCCCTGTCTACAATTCCCACGGCTGATTTCCTCTCAGCCCCTCACCCCTCAGACTCTGTCACTGCACAGCGAGGCACCATTAATGCCTCTTCTTTCTCTTGGACAGAACATTCATTCTCCAAATTCATGTATTTTCAGGCCAAATTCCCTCAGTTTCAGACATCAGGCTACCTACATCAAAACCAAAAATGTGGAGACCCAAGGACTCTATGTAGCATGCAGGCCCAAAATCAGATGGCAGCTTTGAATAGTCATTCATGGAACAACAATTTCATAATACTAACCAGAAATCAAGAAACTTTCCAAACTGTCACAATTTCAGTTTGGTTTTTTTTTTTTTCTCAAGGGAGCTTAAGAGTTACACCCCACTATAAAGCTTAACTTGTAACATTTCAAAGCATTTTATCTCCCCAGCTTTAGAGGGACAGATTGAGTACGCAATATTTCCCAGCAATATAAACAAACTCCGCCAGCAAAATGAAGTATGTCTTTGGTAAAAATAGTAATTTTCATTTGCTCTTCATTAACTATCTGAATTTAAACCAGCCCTCCAAAGAATCCAGTGGTTTGCGTAAAATGGGGTAGTGATTGTGATCTACACAGCTGGAGAACATCTTCTTCTCTTTTCCTCATCCAAAAAAAAAAGAGAAGAAAAACTCAGAAGTGTCCTCTCTGTTCTCCTGCTGTTTGTTTCATCAGTCATTCTCATCTGTGATAAGACTAGCTGACTTCTTCAGCGGGGTTCAAACAACACAGCAATCGGCTAATTTCGTTACTCACAATGAAGTTATAAACTGCATTTTAAGCAGATGACAGGATGAAGATGTTACAAAGTATTTATTTAGCCTTCTAATATCTATAATACAACAATGGAACAGGACCAGCATGGATAAACCTATGTGACCTTAGTTCCTGGCAGAGTAGTAAAAACTGTCAGGGTTGGAAAAAAATGTTGTCAGAATGCACTCCTCTTCAACAATGAGAACTGATCAGCACTGTTTTTGGTTTTTTTGCTAAGAGTGTCTCTGAAGAGAAAACATATTTCTGAAAATGACTGGGAGATGTGACATTATTTTTTCTATAGCATTTTGATCTATCACTGTGTACAAGAAAGCATTTGGTTCCTAAGTTTTAATTTTGGTTTAGACCATTGCAAAATTAAGCTGTATCTGTGTGAGTTGCAGTGGTGCATAATAGAGACAGTAGTCTAGATCCCCTTCTATTCCCTTGTTTTCTCAAAAGCGCAGTGCTCAGTGCAGGGTCTAGCCTGGATTACTTGCTCCACAGGGGAAGGAAAAGGCATAAAGACCCTGCATTACAGTTCCTATGCCAAAACTCAAGTGCAAATATTTTAAATATGAACCAAATATCAAGCAAGTGTTTAAATACAATTTTTAAATATTTTGTTATGATCACACCTTTTTGGATTTTTCTTCCTTCCAAAATTTGTCTACCCACTAGTATTTTTTAAAGAGTATTGCATTTTTCACAAATTAGGGCTAATTGATATGTTAAGGTATGAGTATTTTGCGTTATTTTATAAAAACTCTTATTTTAAAAGGTACTGGAGAAAACCACCTTCCTCATAATCACTAAAGAGGATCATGTTTTGCTCAAGACACAAACTGTGTTCCTTCAGTGGCTGTTGAAATTTGGAGAATATCTAAGTGAGGTAAAGATATCCTCCTAAGGTAACTTCTGTACTGAGCAGCACTGAACAGAATTTTAATATTGAGTGCAGTGTAAAATGAAAAAAATAATTCTCATTACTTTTTCTCCAAATGAAAATATGTGTGTAGGATCAAGTGGCACATGTCTCCTAGTTTAGAAGTTTTCAAAAAGTTAACAAATTGTTTCATGCAAAATCTGCTTTAAATTTCAGAGATATTGGTGAAGAGGAGAGGAATAGACACCATGTGGTTTTGAACAGAGTTGGTTGAACACTCTCAGAAAGAAATCATAGGATCACAGAATCACAGAATCACAGAATGTCAGGGGTTGGGAGTGACCTCAAAAGATCATCTAGTCCAGCCCCCCTGCCAGAGCAGGATCACCTACAGTAGGTGACACAGGAACGTGTCCAGGTGGGTTTTGAATGTCTCCAGAGAAGGAGACTCCACAACCTCCCTGGGCAGCCTGTGCCAGTGCTCTGCCACCCTCACAGTGAAAAAGTATTTCCTAATATTTTTGCAGAACTTCCTATGTTCCAGCTTGTACCCATTGCCCCTTGTCCTGTCATTGGACATCGCTGAATAGAGCCTGGCTCCGTCTTCCTGATACTCCCCCTTGACTTCTGCTCATGAAAAACGTATATATTTCTGGTAATTTATGAATTTTATTTGTATCTTAGCCAATTGCTATTCTTAACATATTGATTTTGATGGACAGGGTTTCTCTCCTAAACATGTTTTAACAATGTCACTCAGTATCCTGGCAGACAAATAAAACTCTAGAAATTCAGTGAGATAAAGCAACATAACCAGCATCATTTGCTCATACCCTTAATGACAGTTATGTACCTCAGCAAATATTTCCTTGCAGCCAAATCATTTCATCCACCAGAATTCCAATTTCCCCTGTCTCCAGGACAGCTAATAATGTGGCTAATTCAATATCATTTTCACTAACTATATTAACACTTCAATTTGGCTTCAGAATAACTTGAGATAGTTATGTGTGAGCTTCCAAAAATTACTATTTATTACTATAAAGCAATATTTGAATGGCATGAGTCAATTTCCTTGAATTGAACTGGATACAATTACCACATATGGTCATTAGGAAACACACCTGCAAGTAATGTTGTTAATATGAGCTGAGACAATAAACTCTATGTTTGACAGCCGCTGTGCTTGTCGAGAGTTAAGGCTGGGCTGACCAATAAATGCTGACAGATGGTCTCTAACCCCTCTCCCTCTCCAGGGAACGGAAAGAGAATGACGAAAATAATGAACCGTATACAACTATATACAAAACTAGTATTGAAACCAGCTTCCCCCATTCCCCTCACCACTGATAACAATCATCACTGATGCTGCAGAGCAGGTGGCCCTGGGGAAGTCCCAGGCTCAGCAGCAGAGGGGAACTGGGTACAGGAGCTGAGTTTCTGGGAACTCTGGATCGGGATCAAAGGCAGAACATAGGATGGAGTCCTCCTTGAATGCCCACCATTGAAGAAGAGAGCTTAACCCTTGTGATGCCTCAGCTTTATACTGAATATGACATTGGAACAGGCTGCCCAGGGAAGTGATGGAGTTGCCACCCCTGGAGGTGTTCAAAAAACACATAGACATGGCACCTCAGGATATAGTTTAGTGGTCATGGTAGTGTTGGGTTGACGTTTGTACTAGATGATCTTAAAGGTCTTCTCCAATCTTGATGATTCTATGATTCTATGATGTATGGAATGGAATACCCTTGTTGGTCACCTGTCCTGTCTGTAACTCCCCAGAGGTGAAAGATTTTACTTCCTTGCAACCCCTTTTACTTTCTGGCACCCCCAGCATGGCACACTAGATCCATCAGTGGCCTTGGTCACTATAGAAGTAAGTATAAGCAAAAACCTTTCTGCATACCAATCCCTGGCAGTAACTGTAAAAATCAGGCATTATCGCTTCTGGTAGCAGACAATGTCTGCAAAAACATGCTTCTAACTTCAGAAAGTGCAGCCTTTTAGAAGAGCTGAAAAGTAAAATCACAGAACAGAATGTTTAGCTCAAACCAGCAAAGTGCTATTTAAACTTATTTTCTGCAAGACAGCAATGCCACCAGAGGATGCATGTTTTTTTCACTGTGCTGACTTTAGTGTAATGTGGGAGTGCAAATTCTAGACTTGCCATCACAACCTTCCTAGGTTTATTTACAATCACAGAAAAATTCAAGACCTCTGTAGGTCATCTAGTTGAATTTTCTCCTCAAGCACTGTCATTTCTGAATTAAATCAAACTAGGCCACTTAGGGGTTTACCATGTTTTGTTCTACATTGATTAAATACAGTGTGTATAAACTTGAAGAAAAAGAAATTAACCTAATTGAAAAATCAAACTCTAACAAACTAAGAAAACCTGAAACCTAGCAAATCATGTCAAAACTTTGAAAGCATCAATGCATACAAAAAACAAAAAAAGGATGTTCTTTCATGGCTCCCGTCTCTGAAATAATTTTGTGGTGATACCTTACTGGCAGCAATGGCAGTTCCTTTGTTTTCTGGGGCCTGGGGTGAAGATTTGAACTATTTTTTCTAGGCTGTCCAGGATTAACTGCAGATAAGGTGCATCTAAGCTGTGTTTCTTGGGGAAACAACTTGAATGAAGTTTGTGAAAAGAGAATGAAAGGAGAAGATTACATCAGAAGTGCAGCACTTCAAAAGCTTCTGGCAGCATTAGTTTGATCTATGGCAGTCCTGATACTATTCAAGTCCATGCTGATTAGGGATGGACCAGATTCAAAACATTGAATCCCTACCAGGATCATTTTATAAAAGGATTTGAAATATGAATCTGTGCTGATCTGGAGCTGGGAGGTGCCCCTTTAGCCAGAACTGACCAAGATTGACCATTTGTGCAAAGTCAACAACACCAGAAATGTTTAGTTTCTGGTGCTGTGACCTGAGAACTTACGAGACTCAGTTATGTGATATCAGCAACCTAAATCACAACCTGAATTTCCAGTTTTAGCTCTCATTTGCCCTCAGCCTTAAAGCCAAATGCCTGTCCAACTCTAATCCAGCTGACAATCGTAGCTCTCTTCTAAACTTTTCAGTATTTTACCTACTCCTGAAATACAAGCTGTAACTTCCTAAACTTGTAGCTATAACACTGGTTAAAATGTGTGTTGGTTATTTGCCAGTCAGAATTCACCCTGGGGTTTGCAAATACAGCCTTCTTTTGTCTGCCCTTAATGCTGTCCTGCAGCTTTCCCCAGCTCCAGCAAGGATGCAGCATGTGCCAGCAAACAGTCTCCCCTTTCCCCCATTTCACTGCATGTGGTAAATATGTAAGTCTCCTTACTGCCTCACTTCAGCCTGAAGCATTTCTTTCAGGTACAATAATGCATCTAAAAGCCAGGCTTTCTGAGCCCAGCAAAAAAAGCATCTTCGTAGTTATCACAGTTCTCTCACAGCAGCTAGAGATGCAGTTAGCTCTGATTGTCCACCCACTGGGCATTAAAATTCTACCCTGTGTGCAGATGCTTGCCTTAGACAAACAGTGTGCATCCGCCAACCTGGACTCTGGTGGTGAGGTTGACCTGTCTGACCAGTGAGAGTCACCCACATAGTCACTGAGCCGATAGATAAAATCCCATGCTCCCCCCCTTCCCTTGTCCCCAGAGCACAGAGCACGCAGACACGGGAAGCTCAGCAAAAGCTCTCAGCAGAGACGGCAGCATTAGCAGAGAGTGGCTCTCAGGCCATCCAGCTATACACTTTCTGAAACATCAAGCACTTCTCTGGTGAGAGGTGGGGAGAGGTGGGAAGAACGAGTGCCATACTTTTCTCCTCAACACATTCATATAATAGACAAAGAGATTTTTCTGTTAGCTCTCACTTCACTTTCTTGACAGGCTGCAGCTGTGGTAATGAGTTGATTTCAAGGTGAAAGAGGTGCCTAAGAGCTTTTGAAAATCTCGGCGAGTGCTTATCTGCACACCCTTAACTGTGTGGCCAATGTCATGGGGCCTCCAGGCCAGCAGACTTCCTCTGGAGGTCACCTCTGAACTACACTCATCAAGTGCTCAGAAAAGGGGAGGTACGTGAGTAAGTGCTATGCACTGTTGGGGTGAAACCATGGTGATCCCAGAAAAGGCTCTGTCCTACAGCAACCTCCAGCTCCTCATTTTATGTCAGAAAACACATATTCTTCTAGCTGGAGAAAATAGTTAGAAAGTAGTGCCATAGTAGAAATGAGTAATAAATTGTATGCATTTGTCAAAAACTGGAGCTTTCTGTTTCCTTGGAAACTGAACATTTTATGGGTTTGTGGTATTGTACTCAACAGAGACCAGCTGAGACCTGTGTATGTACGTATGCGGCCACAAAGGAGAGGCTCTCTCAGCTGAAGGTTTCAGTATCTATCACACGTTTGCTAAGACACAGCTGAAAGGATTTCTCTGACTGGGCAATTCAGAGACCGTAAGAATGGGAAATCTTTTTTCAGCAAAAGCAAGTGTGGCTAAAGGAAGAGAAAATTATTTGAAATCTTTTCTACTTAGGTGCCTGTGAACTTTGTCTTTAACTTTATTGCAGAATAGAACTATGGTCAGAATCCAAGGTTTGTAGCTTGTGAACCTCGTCTAAGCAACCAAAATACCCCAGCCAAACCTTTTCCTTTCATCTCTGAACAGAGACAAAAACTAGGACTTAGTAATTACAGGATAATCATACTGCATGTAAGTAAGATATAAAAGTTATTCTCATTAAAGAAATATTTAAGAAACTAGCAAATTGTAAAATCCTCAAAGTCGAGGCCAGGACCCCAAAGGCTCACAGAAACCACATCGTGCCACCCTTCAGCTCCTTGGGGCCTACAGACCTGTAGCATTTTCCTTATAAATACTCTTCACTTCCAGTTATCACACAAGACAGATCTAGCCTACGGATTAAGCATTTCGTCAAAACTACTTCTCCCTCTAAGGCCATAACACCTAAAAGCTGTCAGCAACACTTGTCACCAAATATTCACTACACTCAGACCTAGAAATACATTCAGCTTTAACAAGGGCCAGCAGCAGTTTGGGAACATTTCTGTTGGCACAAGAGCACTTTTCCCCAGCAGCTGTGCAGCCCATGGTGTCAAACAGTTTTTCCAGGCACCATGTTAAAGCCTGAAAAATATGATTTTGTTTTCCATTAGTTTTGGTGCATCACTCTGCAGCGTTTCTGTCTGGTCTGCAGGAAGATTGTGAACTGGAGGTTGCAGTAAAATTAAGATTTAAAGCCTGAAGGGCAAACCATATAGTTAAAGGATGTGACAAGGGAATCATATACTCGATAAATAGGAAAAAAAAAAGCCAAAAAAAATATTTCTGTTCTCCTTTGCATGAAAATATGGATGTCTCAATCCTTAGCATGTTGTTTCTGGCCAAGCAGTTTGTCACTGCTGCCCCAGGGGCAGAAAGGATGTCTGCTCGTGATAGCCACAACAGACTGGGTGTAAAGATTTTAGGGTAAAAAAAATGAGAATTTTCTCAGACTGAATCCAAACATAACTGACACCTTATACACTATATGCAGGAGAGGGAGGGACTCCAGCTTCCAGCTGCAGAACTGGAGAACAGATGTTTTAGCTGCAGTGGAGACACAGGTGTGAGGACTTAAAAGTGGAAAACAATAAAGTTGAAAAGGAACATTTATCCAATTAAATTGGGGCTGGTGAGGGTTAGTAGACAAGAGATTTCTGATTTCCTGGAAAATTCTTGCAAATGACATTGTGTCTATCAGGGTTTAAATATTAGTTACTACATTTGCACAACCAACTTACCACCGTTTTGAGGGAGATCTATTATTGCCACCTTATGCTAGCTAACCTAGAAGGGCTACATGAAAAAGCTGAGGCCAGCAACAACACTCTAGGTTTGCTGCACAACTCTGCCTGTTCAGCCAGATCAGCCAGTGCTTATGTCAGTCGTGGTTCTCTTCCTTCCAGCCAGATGTCACCTGAGTGGCCTGGCAGGAGCTACGTGAGAGGGAGGTCTTGGTGACAGCTCTAATGCCTGTGAAAAAAAAAAAAATCTGTGATGAAGGTTTTCACACCCTCTTTCCTTCCACCAAAAAGCAGCCAGACCACAGCTGGGAAGAACTGTGACTTTATTTAAGGGAAAATTGATGGATTTCAGCTGGGTTTCACTTCTAAGGCTGTCCTCTCAAGGGAATTAACTAGACATGCTTGGAAATCAAAGTGAAGAGTCTTGTGTAGGTCCTTGTAATGACAAGGACGGTGACTTCACCAAGAGGTGAAGCAGTGTTTGGAGATGTCCCTCACATGGGAGAGGCAGTGATGATGCTGATAGCACCCACTCAAAACCACACATACTGCTTTCTAGTCCTTCTCCCATTGGCAAGTGTTGCCAGAACAAGAGAGGCTTCACCACACACCACCATGGCAAAGAAGGAGAACTCCCTGGGTTTTTGATAGTGCCCCAAACTCAAAATGACACAGAAACACCTCTCTCCCTCCAAAAAAAAAAATCCTGCAAAGGATTATTTAACTATAGAAAACAAATAAATCGATCAGAATCTAAACAAAAGGTGGGTTTGCTTTATTTTTGCTCCAGGAAGCCATTCAAAAGACTCGCTGGGCCAAGTAACAAAATTTCCCTCTCCTCTAAATGCAGTATTGAATCACATGATATAAAGCTTCAGATTTCTCCTTCTTGTGGCTAACTCTGAATGGCATTAAATTGGTTAACAGTCTCTGACAGCAATCCTTGCATTGCAGGTGGCACAGAAATGTCAATTTTAATTTAGCATTGTATATGCAATAAAAATTCAAATCTCATATACAGGAGGAAATTTTAGAAGCAAAACTTCTGTGTCAAGGTGTGTAATATTGCCCTGAAAATCAGTCTCTACTGTGTATGTTTATTATGTATGTATAAATATTGTATATGTTTGTACATGCACGCACACATGTTTATTTCCAACATTGAGGTCACTACGTTATAGACATTTACACTTCCGAGCCTGATTTAATCCTCTTTATGCTGTTTTCATCAAGCCTCACAACGTCTTTGAGAAGCTGTCAGTGCCAGCTGAACTATGTCGTTGAACCAGTTTCCAAGACTAATTCAAATGTTCATGCAGCAGAGGAAAACTGAGATTCAAAGACAGCTTTTAAATTGCAAGATGACAGATACTTCTTTTCATAAATAGTCTGAATATTACTGCCAGAGGAAAAAAACAGAAGGGGACCTGATAACCTATGGTAACATTTTGGACCTTCTCTTGATGCCACATTTGGCTGAGGACAATCACTGAAATCGTGAGGTCGATTGAGTTGGATTTCCATTATGTAGGCAGTCTTTTTTTTTTCCTAAAGCCCTGCAGGTCAGAAGTCTCTTTAATAGGTGGGTTAAGGCCAACTGATAGTTGTGCTGCAGAGTGCAGCCCCAGCACTTGATGGCAGGAATCCATATCTGGGTGATCCTCAGCATCTCTGGGAGCTAGTGCTACTTGAAATGAGTAACAGAGACCCCGTTCATTAATTCTTTGATGCACAGAACAGGACTGTCCCCAACAATTTAAGTGCTTTATTCATGTGCACGAGACATTTTGTCAACCATTGCAGTAAAAACCAGCAATAATGAAGAGTGATGCCTGTTACGTGAGATGATGTGGTTTGAGGTATGCCTGCCACCACATGTTTACCTGAACTCTGGGCTGCCAGGAGCATATGTTTCAACCATGCATTTTCTATTCCTAGCATCTCATTTTCTTTATCAGGTATTCTAGAACAGCAAATGTGTTTTCTTCCTCTTTGTGCTGCTCCTTCTTACCTGACGTGTCCTCCTTTCCTGGCTCAAAGTCCTCCCATGAATGCTCACAGCAGTTTCCATACAGGAGGGATTATTGTCCCAGCTACTCAGCCTCCTTAGTCTTCATGGGCGCAGCAGGCAAGCTGAGTGGAAGTCTCCAAGACACACACATCTTCCCTCTTTTGCTAGGCAAACAGGCAGCATTTCCAGCCCTGCTTTTAGCTTCACATGACTGAATATCACAAGCTATGTGAAGGTTTTTGTCAGTCTTGCAGATCTCCTCCCTCTCTCCTGCCAGCCAAAAATCTGTGACGACACAGTTTGGAGTATCTTTCTTTTCAGCAATTAATTTACAAAAGCTCTTTTCTTTTTTCCTGACAGTGACTCAGCCCTAGGAAAATAAAATAATGCAAGTAGATGTTAAATGATTAATTTTCAAAGGTTCCTAAAAACATGATGTGTAGCAGATTTTTGGCTTTTTAATTTTAAAATTTTTCTTTGTATGCTTCTGTGTTGTGCTCTTTACAGAGTAAAAGACCTGGTTTGCAAGTGAGATACATGTCTGCAAACTTAATATGCTCAGGTGGGAAACTCCCAAATAAAAGTCTTGAGGCTACTCCAGAAGGTGCCTTTCTGAATTACCCTGCTTGGCTTGGAGAGTGTCATAGCATGCCAGTAAGGCTAAGTAATGAAGCGCTCATTTATGCCTTGCTGAAGGCATCTCTGCTTTACAATCTGGAGAGTGAGGCTGGCAGAATTTATTGAGTCTTTGTGTAAGTGTATTGGCCTCCTGGTTTAGCTTTTCTGTTTGGTTGCTTCTGAATGGATACAAACAGTCAGATGGACTAGGAAAGTGGAAAAAAAATACATCACGCACCCTCTTGCAAGTTAAGTGGAGGCACCATCTGATCATAAAGATTACAGCTTAATGAGTTGCATCTAACATGTTACTCATATCTGTGAGTGCCTCAGCTTAGGGCTTGAGTATCAAACCAGTGACTCAAAATCATGCAAACAAATAGACGGTATTTATAAACATGGCTTATAATCCCATTGTGCAAAGTGATTACTACATTACACAGATGACCAGATGCATTCATGAGTGAGCATCCCAGTCTGGACAGTTCACTTCCCTGCAGTGCTTACTGACATGTTGGTTTGCATTAATTTTTTCAGTACATGTCCTGATTCACATCAGAGAGAGCAGAATGAAGCTCTAGATTCACTATTTTCTTTCTACTGTTTTTAAAAAGATTTGTGTAAAGTGCTTGTAGAGCAAACGGACAGGATTCTGCTTTGGGAATCAACCTGAACCACAGTTCTGCGTCTCTGGGAAGACTGTCCATGGCCCACCAAATTTACCTGGTTTGGTAGCCAACTGTAAAACAGGATGAGTATATAGTGGTCACAGGAATAAATAATCAGCTTCCACTCTTGGATTCACTATATTTAAAAGAGCAGCAAGAACTAGAAGGCCTGCTTGTCAAAAGCCAAATCAGGATATCTGTTTTTCCACCTGGCACATTTCAAAATCGAGACACTTCATCACTGAACGAATGAACCCTGCAGCAGCCTGAACTCTTTAAAATACATTATCGGGTGCCTGGGGAGAAATGTTCATTCCCTGCTGGTGTAAGTTGGTCTAACCCTCACAAAGCAGCAAACATGAAAAACGCAAAACCTTTCTCTCTCTGAAATCTCAGCCTAAACACCCAACAAAAATCTACTCAGAGGCAAAGCTGAGGAAAATGGGCTTTACCTGGATTTTAACAAAAACTCTTCGAGCCCACAGTAAAATGAACATCACAAAACTAGCAGGTATCACTCCTTTAAAGATTTTACCTGGCTCACAGACCAAGAAAGTCAAGGACCCCTGCCATCATTTACATAAGACTACTGCTAACAAAAGCAGCAGTAGAGGGATTCAGGTAGATGCACAGAGATTTTCAGAAACAGGAAAGCAAAAAATGCAACTGGCAGAGCACTAACTTTCTTAGTTATGTTTTACATGCTTTATTTTGTATTAATATAGCTTTATGTTTTACAAATGGCAATCTTTTTTAGCAAGGCCTGTTGTAACAGGAAAAGGGGTAATGGTTTTAAACTAAAAGAGGGTACATTTAGACCGGATTGAAGGAAGAAGTTTTATACGATGAGGGTGGTGAAACACTGGAATAGGTTGCCCAGGGAGGTGGTGGAGGCCCCATCCCTGGAGACATTCAAGGTCAGGCTTGATGGGTCTCTGAGCGACCTGATCTAGGTAAAGATCATAGAATCACAAAAAAGTTTCTGTTGGAAGAGACCTTCAAGATCATCGAGTCCCACTTTTCTCCTAGCCCTGTGAGCCCTGCTCACTGCAGGGGGTTGAACTAGATGACCTTTAAAGGTCCCTTCCAGCCCAATGCATTCTATGATTCTGTGATTCTATGGTTTGTTTTACTACATCATCAAGCAGGACAGTGACAAAGGGCTGCCTGCGTTAAGCTTTCTAAGGTGCACGTTTGAACCCTGCCTTCAACATATACAATGTAACACTTTAATTAACTCTTAAAAGAAATGTTAAATGTCCCAGGTAGATTTCCCCTGAGCCCGTTCTCTCTGACGGCAACGACGATGAGAAACGAGTCGCTGGGTGCAGGAGCTGCGATACCGAGGCTGAGGAGCGGAGGGTGCCCCGTACCCGCACAGCCGCCCGCAGCGCTGCCATCGGCGTCCTTCGGGCTCC
>NW_009693278.1:0-641 GCF_000703405.1 Apaloderma vittatum
CTGGAAAACCCTGCGGAAAAACGCGACGACCGCCCTCCCGCCCTCTGAAATCTGACAAAACCGGGAAAATCGAGGCCGAGCTTCACCCCCGTGACCCCCATTTTTGGGGTGAATCGCCTTAATTGGGGCGGACGAGGCGTTTTCCCGGATTTCTCGCGGCGGCGGTCACCGCAAAAGCGTCTTTCGGCACCGCGTGACGTTTCGCGGGAGGCGACGGAGCCTGATTGCTCCTTTTCTGCCTTTAACGGGCCGGGGCTCACCGCTTGGTCTTTGCTCCTTCCTCCTTCTCCGAGGGATCTCTCCGGCTTCGCCATCCTTTGGCCTCGTCTTTGCTGACTCATGTGAACGTTGCCCTGGTTTGATTTTTCCAGAGGAGGCGTTTGGAGGTTGCGGTCGGTGCCTCTGGTGGTGGAACCGTCGATCCGCGTTGGCGACGACTCCGGCGTCGTTTCTCGTCGGGTTTTGGGGGTTGAAAAGCTCTGAGGCCGTCGACGGCGTCGCTTTGGGAAGGGCTTCGCTCGCTCCGTCCCTATTGCACGCGTTTCACAGCGCTCGGCGTCCCCTCAGGGGTCCTTACTGGGACCAGTATTGTCCAGGACCTTCACCCCTCACCTCCCAGATGACCCCGAGGCGGGCGGAGT
>NW_009693278.1:866-1560 GCF_000703405.1 Apaloderma vittatum
ACCTCCTAGATGGCCCCGAGCTGAGCGGAGTCGTCTGGGTCTGGAGAGACCCAGAGTTGTTGGCCAACGTTGACCAACCTTGAGAGGTTCAACAAGGCCAAACTTGAGGGCTTCGGTCACTCTGTCCCTATTTTACGCGTTTCACGGTGCTCAGCGTCACATATTGGTCCTTACTGGGACCAATATTGTCCGAGACCTTCACCCGCGACCTCCTAGATGACCCCGAGCTGAGCAAAGCCGTCTGGGTCTGGAGAGACCCAGAGTTGTTGGCCAACGTTGACCAACCTTGAGAGGTTCAACAAGGCCGAATGTGAGAGCTCCGCCTGCTCTGTCCCTATTTTACGCGTTTCACGTCAGTCAGCGTCACCTTGGGGGTCCTTACTGGGACCGGTGTTGTCCAGGACCTTCACCCACGACCTCCTAGATGACCCTGAGCTCAGCGAAGCTGCCTGGGTCTGGAGGGACCCAGAGTTGTTGGCCAACCTTGGGAGGTTCAACAAGGCCGAATGTGAGAGCTCCGCCTGCTCTGTCCCTATTTTACGCGTTTCACGTCACTCAGCGTCACCTTGGGGGTCCTTACTGGGACCAGTGTTTTCCGGGGCCTTCACCCACAACCTCCCAGGTCACCCCGAGCTCAGTGGAGTCATCTTGGTTTGGAGGGACCTGAAGACGTTGGCCAACGTTGACCATCGGC
>NW_009693278.1:1587-2075 GCF_000703405.1 Apaloderma vittatum
AACGTTGACCAACGGTTTCAAACGTTGACCAGCACGTTCCAACGTTGACCAGTGTTGACCAACGTGACTCTTGGGAGGTTCGACGAGGCCCAAACACGAGATCCCGCGGCCGCGATTCCCGTCCCGGCACAGACCTGGGCGGGATGGAAGATGAAGAGAAACGGGAAGAAGAACGCGTTGAGTTGGCACACGGGGAGGAAAGTCTTCCCTGGGAGGGCGGAAAGACCCAGCCTGGAGGAATTTTGAAGCTTAGAACCGGCCAGGATATTATTTTACGGCGGAAAACTCACGATTTATTGGAAAGGGGTGGTTGCCTCGCGGTTTATTTATTTTTGCTTAAATTTATCTTGGATTTGGCCGCCACCTCATTGCAGAAAAACCTTCGTCGCGAGTCGTTTAACCCCCTTATTTATTCCTCTTTTTAGCCAGACAGGTTTTATGACCCTGACAGGGGCCACATATTTCTCCTTTTTTTTTTTTTCCTTTTA
>NW_009693278.1:2223-3302 GCF_000703405.1 Apaloderma vittatum
GCCGATCCCGGCTCCGCGGGCGAGGATGTTGCCTTTAAATAAAGGAAAAACCGGGCGAAAAAGCTTCAAAGAGCATGACGAAAGCTTTTTCTCCGGTTTAACGGCGTTTGGGGAAGCTGCTTATTCGAACAGGCGATTAATTCCGGAGCTGCTGAAACACACGTCCCGGTTGTCCCCAGTTTTCAGATGTTTGACGGTGGAAAACGCCTTTTTTTTAAATTTTTTTAAATTTTCTTCTTTTTTTTCCCCCCTTTTTGTGGCTGCGGCCAGCTCTCTTTTTTTTCCCCCCTTTTTGTGGCTGCTGCCAGCTTCTCGCGAGGAAACGAGCTCAATTCCCGCCCCCGGCTCGGTCAGGAATTAACGGAGCGGCTCCCTTCTTCTTCCTGGTCCTCCCGGGCTGGACTTTGTGGCGTCAATGAGTAACTCCTGACTCAGGGCTTTTGGGGGAGAAAACGAAAGCGAGCGCCGGGTCAACGCCGGGTTTTCCCCTTCCCACAGCGGCAAAAGGACGACGTTTCGTCCAAGGGGTGCGAAAACACCCAAAAACCTTCCGCCCGGGGGGGGCGTGAAGCTTTTCCACCTTCCAAAACCTCGCTTCTCTTCTGTTTTTTTTATTTTTTAGGTGATTTGAGGTGAATTTTACAGGCGCCCAGCCTATCGGCAGGAGGAAACACGGTGATTTTTTTTCAGAGCGTCGAATTCCCATCCGATTTCGTGAATTTTGGGGTAGGAAACCCCACCTGCGAGGCGCTCACGGGGGTTGTTTTATTTTTTTTTGCCGGCGTAGGAGCGGACGAGAGCGACGGAATTCACTCCCGCTCCCAGAAAAATAAAAAAGAGCAGGGGAAAGGAGGGGAAAAAAAGCTGAATTTCACCGAATCTGACAAAAATCCGATGCGGTCGCCCGTCTCAGCCACGGTTCCGGGAGCGTCATCCTTCAAAACGGGGAGAAACATCGAGGATTGAGGCAAAAATCCACACGGAGGAGCGTTCCCGTCCGACCTCGCAGGGAGTAACTGTGCTCCTTAGAATGAAGCGAGGAGTAATTAGCTGGAAGTAATTAAAGGGCCTGACGGCGG
>NW_009693278.1:3334-3555 GCF_000703405.1 Apaloderma vittatum
CTCGCTTGCATCGCGCCGGTGCTGCGCCTCTGCCGGAGTCGTCCCCTGGAGCAGCGACACGCGCCGCCCGCGAGTCAGGAGGAAAAAAACGCCGAGAGTTTGCGGGCCGGCTCCTAAAACACCCAAACTTCTTTTTTTTCAACCCGAAACGCCCGCTTGGCCTCCTTCGCTGCGTTCCGGCTGTTTTTCCGGGGTGAAACGGGGAGGGTTTGGGGTTGTTT
>NW_009693278.1:3588-3904 GCF_000703405.1 Apaloderma vittatum
AGCGCCGCTTCAGATCCTGAGGGGGTCTGTTCCGATCCTGTCAAACCCCCTCCAGGGAGCGAAGAGAAAGCATTTTGAGCGTTGAGCTCGATCTTGAATCAAAAAAAAAAAACCGTTCTCTTGCCTTTTGTGGGTCAGAACCGGGAATGCCCGGGAAGGGAATTTTTTCCCCCCGACTCTCTCATTTTTCTTGTCCCTCCGCGCCCACGAAGCCGCTGAAGCGCATTTCGGTCGGTTCGGGGCTCGCCGAGCGGAAACGCTGACGGTTGTTTCTCTTTTATTTTTTGAACTCGCAGGGGGAAACGTCGGTCGTCCC
>NW_009693279.1:0-320 GCF_000703405.1 Apaloderma vittatum
TGACACCCAGCCTCGAGGACGAAAAGCAGGGTGACATCAAGCTGGAAAAGGTACCAGAGGAAATCCTCCAGCGTGCACGGACAGATGGACGGCTGCTTGGTCACCACGTAGTCGCGGCCGTTCTGGCACACGGAGGATTTGCGGAGGCGTCGGTATTGCTCCTTGTAACCCAGGATGCAGCCGTCACTGGGGTCGCTGGGATTGATGGAGTGAGCCAGCCAGACCGTGTAGTCCTTGTCCTCGCCTGCCGGGGGGAAAAGCGTGACGTCACGGTTGGGGACACGGTCCCCTGGGAGGGTTCTCGGCGCCGGTGAAGTTCG
>NW_009693280.1:0-1029 GCF_000703405.1 Apaloderma vittatum
TTTTCAACATTTTCTCCATTTTGGGGGTTCTTCCCTCTATTTTAACATTTCCTCCTTTCCAGACTTCCTCGTTTTTAATTTTTAGAGCCCCTCCTTTCAATTTTTACCTCAATTCCCCCCTTTTTTCCCCATCCCCTTCCCCTTTCCCGCCATTTTCCCCTCCTCAGTTTGCCCAAACCGGCCGTTTTTCACCCCATTTTTTCAACATTTTCTCCATTTTGGGGGTTCTCCCGTCTATTTTAACATTTCCTCCTTTCCAGCCTTCCTCGTTTTTAATTTTTAGAGCCTCCCCTTTCAATTTTTACCTCAATTCCCCCCTTTTTTCCCCATCCCCTTCCCCTTTCCCGCCATTTTCCCCTCCTCAGTTTGCCCAAACCGGCCGTTTTTCACCCCATTTTTTCAACATTTTCTCCATTTTGGGGGTTCTCCCCTCTATTTTAACATTTCCTCCTTTCCAGACTTCCTCGTTTTTAATTTTTAGAGCCCCTCCTTTCAATTTTTACCTCAATTCCCCCCTTTTTTCCCCCCATCCCCTTCCCCTTTCCCGCCATTTTCCCCTCCTCAGTTTGCCCAAACCGGCCGTTTTTCACCCCATTTTTTCAACATTTTCTCCATTTTGGGGGTTCTCCCCTCTATTTTAACATTTCCTCCTTTCCAGACTTCCTCGTTTTTAATTTTTAGAGCCCCTCCTTTCAATTTTTACCTCAATTCCCCCCTTTTTTCCCCATCCCCTTCCCCTCTCCCGCCATTTTCCCCTCCTCATTTTGCCCAAACTGGCCGTTTTTACCCCCCTTGGGGGCGCGGGGATGAGGGCTCGGTAGAAGCAGGTGGTCTGCGGGTAGAGCGCCAGGACGAGCTGCTCGCGCTGGAAAAGCGCCTCCGGGTCCGTCTCCGGGTTCGTCTTCCATTGCGGCAGCGGGATGATGCGGCGCCGGCTCAGCGTGTGACGCCTGGTTTTTTGAGGTAAAATAAGCAAATTTTAGTAAAAAACGACCCCTTTGGGGGGTGGGAGAGGATTTTTGGGGGAAA
>NW_009693281.1:0-2729 GCF_000703405.1 Apaloderma vittatum
AGATGCAGGACTCTGCACTCGTCCTTGTTGAACTCCATGAGGTTCCCTTTGCCCGGCTCTCCAGCCTGCCCAGATCCCGTTGGGTGACAGCTCAGCCTGCTGTGGGTCAGCAGCCACCCCTGTCTCTACCTCGTCTGTGAAGACGTCCTCCTTGCACCTCCACGCAAAGTTCGACGTCTCTTTTTCGCTCTGCCCTTTGTGGGGCCTGTTTCCAGCCATCGATTTAAAAATACGTATTTAATCTGAAGGCAGGAAGGTCGGCGACTGCCGAAGTGATGGCTCGACTGTGCTCCCGCTAACGGGCTGGTGAGCAGAGTGAACGACCGATGCGTTAATCCCCGGCGCTGGGGAGAGCGTGGGGATGATTTAAAAGCAACCAACTCGCTGCTCTACTTAAGACAGGCAAAAAAAACCTTTGAAACAGCTTTGGAAGGAAGGAAAAGGTTAGTTTGGGGTTGGTTTTTTTGGCTTTGTTGAGTTTTATCCTTGTGCTGATCTCTTTGCCTGGCGTTTGTCTTTCTGCGCCCCATTTTCTGGTCTCTTTAAGTGAGAAAAACGCTTCTGGGAGGTTGGGGACCGATGTTCAAAAATTCCTCTGAGATGCCGTAAGGGAAGGACAACGTATTCTCCGTTGTGCTCATCCCTGAAAGATTCAGCGAGGGAAAGTGGCTTGGGATGGTAAAATCTTTTGTTACTAATGTGCAGGTGGGGAAGGAGTGTTGAAAACTGGAGAAATAATTGAAGAGGGAGAAAAAAAGATGACAAAAAAAAGTTGGCCCTCAAGTTCAAACAGCGCTTTTAAACTGGCAGCGCGGGGTCAGCGCGCAGGTTCTTACTTTATTTTTTTTTTCTTTTTCGGTAGCGTTTATGTCAAATTAATTTGCTTTCAGGAGATGTTGGAGGATTAATGATGTGGGATTAATTTGATGTGTGGCTTTCGGGCCTGAGTTTAAATTGATGCTGCCTTTTCATCGATGTCTCAGCTCGGGTGAGCCTGAGTTTAAATTAATGCTGCCTTTTCATCGATGTCTCAGCTCGGGAGAGACTAAAGCGCCGTTAAACCTCAGCTGGAGATTTTCCTGTGTGGGGCTGCAGCAGAATTAAACCCAAACACTGAGTAAGGATCCAGCTGAACCACATTTTAAGGGTAAAACTTGAGCTGTGGAGGGCAGAGTAGTCCTTAGAGACTGAGACTTGGGCTGCAGCAGGGGCTAAAGCGTCTTTAAACCTCAACTTGAGCTTTTCCTGCCTGGATTCATGGCAGGATTAAACCCGACTGCTGAGTAAGGAGCCAGATTAACCACGTTTTATGAGTGAATCTCGAGCAGTGGAGAGCAAGGGGATCCCCAGAGCCTGGGGTCTGGCCTCAGGGCTGGTACTGATGTTAATACAAGGGCAGCGCCGTCGTTGGTCCGGGCTTCCTGGGCACAGTTGCTACAAAGGTGGAGGCGCAAGTGGCACGTCACGGGAACGGCCAAGCTTTTACCCTTCCTCCCCCCGCCCCGGCGCAGCAGGCGGGGATGCCTGGCAGTATTAATAGCCGTTACAGTTTGTGAATTGTCGCGGCTGTACCGAAACCCGACGCCGGCCGCTTTCCCACATGTCACCCCTGCAGGGCTTCCTG
The DNA here is from genome assembly GCF_000703405.1 of Apaloderma vittatum. Classification (NCBI taxonomy): domain Eukaryota; kingdom Metazoa; phylum Chordata; class Aves; order Trogoniformes; family Trogonidae; genus Apaloderma; species Apaloderma vittatum. Next base: position 1,625 of record NW_009693281.1, read on the forward strand.
GGCACAGTTGCTACAAAGGTGGAGGCGCAAGTGGCACGTCACGGGAACGGCCAAGCTTTTACCCTTCCTCCCCCCGCCCCGGCGCAGCAGGCGGGGATGCCTGGCAGTATTAATAGCCGTTACAGTTTGTGAATTGTCGCGGCTGTACCGAAACCCGACGCCGGCCGCTTTCCCACATGTCACCCCTGCAGATGGACGGAATTAACTTCGGAGAGTCGCCACGAGCTTGAAAACCCGATGTCGCCGTTTCCAGCGCTCCGGCGGGGAAGAGAAAACTTCTCTCTCCTCCGTTTCAGAGCGATACGTGGTTGAGAGAGGAGATCCTGGAACCATAGAATGGGTTGGATGGGACCTTGAAGATCAGGTGGTTCCAGCCTCCCTGCTCTCCCGCTAGACCAAGTTGCTCAAAGCCCCGATATTAACTTCATGTGAGGATGTTAAATTGAAGTGAGAGGAGTCCTGGAACTGTTCTCCTCTTCTAATTTTCCACCGTGGCTTAGAATCATAGAATCCTAGAACAATTCAGGGTTGGAAAAGATCCTTGGGATCATCGAGTCCAACCATTAACCCTACTCTACAGGGTCACCCCTAAACCATATCACCCAACACCTCATCTAAACGACACTTGAACACATTCAGGGATGGCGACTCAACAATCTCCCTAGGCAGTCTATTCCAGTTTCTGACCGCTCTTTCTGTGAAGAATTTCTTCCTAATGCCCAGCCTAAACTTGCCCTGTTGTCACTTGAACCCATTCCCCCTGATTCTTGCTTGCTGCAGGTTGTCCTGGCCACTCGCTGCCTCAGTTTCCCCATCTGATCCATGAGGTTATCATCTTAATCCTGCGAAAGGTACAGCCAGTAACATGCTGGGGTGCCGCTCAGATGTTTCGGAGGTGCAGGAGCATGCCGGGGTGGAAAAGCAGCTGCGGGTGTCGCAGAACCGCACGGCACTTTGAGACTGAGCCCTCCGTGTAGCTGGGAAATTTCCCCCAGGATGCTCTAAGCTGCCTAAATAGAAGAATTTCTCCTTCCTGCGAGGAAAAGGAAGTTCTTCAGTATGAGGGTGGTGGCCCAGGTTGCCCAGAGAGGTTGTGGCAGCCCCC
>NW_009693282.1:0-473 GCF_000703405.1 Apaloderma vittatum
GGCCGTGGCTTCCTCTTGGAAGACCATCACGGGGTCCCTCGGCTTGACCTTGCTCCATCGTGGTGCCCCAAGGCCGTGGTTTCTTCTTGGAGGACTCTTCTGGGCTTCCTCGTCTTGATGTTCCTCCATCGTGGTGTCCCAAGGTCATGGCTTCTTCTTGGAGGACTCTTTTGGGGTCCCTTCTCTTGACCCAGGGCCTTTGTGGTTTCCCAAGGCCATGACTTCCTCTTGGAAGACCATCACGTGGTCTCTTGGCTTGACCTTGCTCCATCATGGTGTCCCAAGGCCGTGATTTCTTCTTGGAGGACTCTTTCAGGGTCCCTCCTCTTGACCTTTGTGGTGTCCCAAGACCACGGTTTCTTCTTGGAGGACTCTTCTGGGGTCCCTCCTCTTGACCCAGGGCTGTCAAGGTGCCCCAAGGCCGTGGTTTCTCCTTAGAGGACCATCATGGGGTCCCTCCTCTTGACCCAGCG
>NW_009693282.1:587-1042 GCF_000703405.1 Apaloderma vittatum
GCGGCTTCTTGGAGGACTCTTTTGGGGTCCCTCGTCTTGACCCGGAGCCATCGTGGTGTCCCATGGCCATGGCTTCCTCTTGGAGGACTCTTCTGGGCTCCCTCCTCTTGATGTTCCTCCGTCATGGTGTCCCAAGGCCATAGTTTCTTCTTGGGGGACTCTTTCGGGGTCCCTCCTCCTGACCCAGGACTGTCAAGGTGTCCCAAGACCACGGTTTCCTCTTGGGGGACTCTTTCGGGGTCCCTCCTCTTGACCCGGGGCCATCAAGGTGCCCCATGGCCGTGGTTTCTTCTCGGAGGACCCTTTCGGGGTCCCTCGTCTTGACCCGGGGCTGTTGTGCCCCATGACCACGATTTCCTCTTGGAGGATCTTCTGGGGTCCCTCCTCTTGTCCCGGGGCCATCAGGGTGTCCCAAGGCCTTGGCTTCTTCTTGGAGGACTCTTCTGGGGTCCCTC
>NW_009693283.1:0-17721 GCF_000703405.1 Apaloderma vittatum
CGGATCCTGCAGGCTGGCAGGACCCTCGCTGCAGCAAAACCCCCAAATAGCAGCCGCACCTGCTCCGCTGGAAGGGGCCCCCGCTGCTCACTGCTCAGCAAGCAGCCGTATCGAGTGGGAAACAAGCAGGGCGGGGTGAGGGAAGGCTTCATTTGAAAAAAAAGCAGGGGCCATGCAAAAAATAGCCAAAACTGTTTGCTCAGGCTGTCTCCTCGCTGCTCGCCCCCAGCCTGCACGATGCTGCTTCTGCAGAGACGAGGGAGCACGCCTAAGCAGAACAGAAAAAAAATACCTGTTTCAAATTTCCAGTGCAAATACATGATCAAATTATCGTTACCAGCTCTTTTTTCACTCTGAAATTTTGAAGCGAGATGAAAAATGAAAGTCCAACCTGTGTGTTTGTTCTAAGAAAATGCCTGCCAGGGAGAGATTGTTAAAATATATTATGGATATGAGACTAATAAGCTGGAATGTGCAACATGTCTCGTTGGTTAATGGATTGTCAGAGCCTGTTGCTGTCTGCAGCCTGCACTATTTATTATCTGTTTATTGTGTCTAGTAAGCACGGCTGACAAAACTCCCATTAACCAGGCAGCAAAAAGTCCCACTTTGCAGAAATTCAGAGGAATCCAGAAATTTCATTTTGCTCAGAGGTGCAAGGTGCTCCAAAGTGCAAGCTGCACCTGATTTCAGCAGCGCTCAGCGATAGGGGTGAGGATTCATCCTTCATGTGTTTTCATTTCTCCCAGTTCCTCACATGAAATACTGTCACACGTGCTTCAGCTCATATGAGCCATGTCATGCTGGATAGTTAACATATGTTTTCTGCATCTCCTTCATTGATTCCATGATGGATTTGTTATGTTTATGCAACAGTTTGGGGTTTGGGTACAGCTTTAGATTAGGAATCAATTGGACTGAATTGCAGAATACAAGGATGGGTATTTGAAGCACTCCTTTACTGCACTATTGCAATCTATATTAAGTTTATGATCCGAATAACAGTTGTCTGAAAGGCATTCAGGCATCTCCTGTGTTCATCTTCAAACCTGCTGTGTGTATTTCATTTAAGTACAGGAGGCTTTTACTGCTCGGTGTAAGTACAGAGGTATTGTCAGGCATGCCATTATAGCAAAGAATTACAGACGGCACCAAATAGATGGCATTTAGGTATCTCTGCTAAGATGACGGAGTGCTTTAAGATTCAAACCAAATTAGAAAACAACATTACTGGTCTTTACTGTGGCTTCACAGTTGGATCTGTCATTATCTTGACAGTGACTCCTTGCAAAAATGAAGTTTATATATCAACGAGGAGTTATGTCAGAAGGAAGTCCTTGAGCCCAAAGGACGCTCACTGCAGACGCTTGCAGACCCTCTCACCTCTGTCAGGACTGCAAGAGCCCAAAGAAAGTCTGAAGCAGTTTTCCTGAGCGCTGCATGTCCATGGGACTTGTCCGTTTAATGTGCCAGGGTAGCAAGTGCAGGTTTGTCCTGGAGGAGAAAGCAGACGACTTGCTCCAAGATCAGAGGCAAAGTCACTGGGTTAGTTGTCTGCCAGCAGATGTAGTAAGAGCCAAGTCATTGTCTCATATCCAGGATGATAATTTCCCTTGTTACAACTGCTCACACCATAAAAATTTCACTTAATCATCTACCTGCCTCAAGCCTGTAAGTAATGAGAGGCAGGATCGTGTGTAGCTGATTTTATCAAATGCTCTTATGAAGTTCTCCACTGGGAAACCTCTGAATCAATTAAAACGCCAAGGAGAGATGTAGGAGAGGGATTCGTACTCCCCAGTAGACATTCACCAGGTTATCAACACATTTTGCTCACTCTTCCACTATCGGAGGGATGGGTGAGCTCCATGGGGACACAGTCAGCTGAGCTGTGCCTGTAGTGAGGGAAATCACTGTGGGGCTGGGGAAGAGAAGAAAAACTAAAGCATTTGTTGACACATCTGTGTGTTTTCAGCACATACCTGAGAGCCTACACAGGCATGTTTCTCCTTTCACTCTCATCCCTACTGTGATCCCGTTGTGCTGATCGTGGCCCAGCTGCATCACTTGAGATCTCGCATGTCCTGCTGAAACCAAAATCTGCACGTAATGATGGCTTCTCCCTGTCAAAATGACCTTTTTCATCTTATTCTTCATCCTGCAGAAGCTGCATTTTCAGGGTTTCATAACCATTTGTGGAGGAGGAGAAGGGGGAAGCTCTTCAGTGTGTAACAGTACATGCACGTTGCCTAATGGAAAAAAGAAAAGTGCATTTGCCATGGGGCACTGCAGGAAATGATGGATTGCCAGGTAGCAGACATCCCTCCCCTCTTTGGCAGGATATTGTATTCCATGTGCCATACGGGGATGCTGATATATCCATAAAGCATTAGCCCTTTCCTCACCCCAAAAAGCAGTGGCTGATAAATCACTATCTCTCTGGAGTTTGTTGGGAGCAGATCACACAGCAGAAGCAGCGAAGCCTTCAGAGAGATGCATCACTTAAAGACACTGTAGATGCCAATAGAGCTGTACATCAAGAATACCCGGACAAATCACTTTACCTATCCAAAAGTGAGATAATTCAGAACTGAAACGTGTTTTTGCAAATATGTACCAGTTTCAGTCACACATCAGAAAGGCCTCCCAGAGCCATGGAAAATCTTTTCACTTCAGTCCAGAGGGGTCCTCCCTTTCAGAGTTCGAAAAGTCCTCTCTCCTACCGTAGGAGAGAAAACTTTCTGAAATTGCAGAATATTTCACGTGGTGAAATCCCAGCCAGACCCGAACTTTTCCAAACCAGCTAGATTTACAGCTAACTGTCTGGTTATCCAGAGTTTTGCATCCTTTATAAAACTAAAATGCACAGAAACAGCAGATGTAGCTCAAAAGCTTTTCCCCCCACCCCACATCTCTGGAGGACCCAAAGCACAGCGTGAAAGGATGAAACACGCAGTGTGCCAGACTTTGGGTCATACTGGTCATGGTACATGGCCATCAGGGATGAAGGATGCTTGTGGCTCTCTTCACCACTGCCTAAGGTGCAATTTCCATCTCTTCTCCAGCTCACAGCAAGTGGGGCTGAACGCTGGCAGAGCTCTTGAGTGCAAGAGAATCGCTTGAGACACAGCTCTACAGAGGCAATGAAAGCAGAAGAGATGGGAGAAAACTATTCACCGTGCATTGCTGCCTCTGCTGGGAGCAAAGGGCAGACATTTCTCAAGCTGATATTTTCATTTATCATCTCCTGGTGATTATTCAACTGAAGAGACGCCGTCGGGAGACAGCTCAGAAAGGATCAACCCGGAGCGCTCACCTATGACAATAAAGCGCTGCCGACAATTACCAACCCAGGGCTGTCACACCGCAGGCAGCCCACTCGCAGGGGGAGCTGGGATGTAAAATCACAGGGCGCTGCCACAAAGTAGCCCCGCACAGAGCGAGCAGACTGACAGCTTTGGTGCAGGCACAGGAGGCACTCCGGGTTTAACTCCCAGGGAGATGCTGCACTCCCAGTTCCCCACACTGACATCAGCTCAACAGCACAGAGAGAGCTCTGCAAGCAGCTGAAGCACAGGCAACGTCGTGCACCGTCAAAGTGCAAAGCAAGACTGGATTTTTGTAGTCCAAGCAGCCCGAGGAAAGTTGTGTGGCTGCACATGCTGATGAAATCCCATTGTACGATGCGAAGAGCATGCAGGCTTCAAGATGGGATTTACAGCAGAACCAACAAAAATTATATTGGAATGTATAAATTGCTCTCACTCCAAAGGAGACCACAATGTATTCAGGTGTCTTTCCAGGACTGCTTTATTCCTTTGCAGTGGCACCACAGTAAAACTTGATTTATGCCTTGTTACATTATTTTAATGGTTAATATTATATGCAAAACTCTGTGAAGAGATATAACAGGGGAGTATTTATGCTAGGCTCGTACAGAAGTTGTCTCCAAACGCATGGTAATGAGGCACTTCTGAAGGTAGCAGAAGCATTAGACTGCTCCTCAAACACCACTTTGTGGGTAGAAGAGTGGACGAGTGACTTAGTGGCAACTTTTATGCCCAATCATTCAAGAAATTTTAGGAACACAGCACTTCTCTTGCTCACCAACACAGATCAGGAGTCATTGCTGGAACCAGTGGATTTGGAACAGCCCCAGTGAGCACCAAGCCCTGGCAAGGGGGAAGACCTTGGAACGAAGCAGTGTGAAGCAGCACCGAGAGCCTCCATCAACGACAGAGTGGCTCTGGGACCAGCGATGGGCTACCACAGTGCTCAGCCACCGTGCAGCAGGAAGGACATCATCTCTGTTATTTGCTGTGTCTTCCCCCTCCCTCTCTTTCAGCCTTCTCACTGTCTTCTTTCTCATTAAGGAAAGGTCACTGCACACAGAGAAAAAAATTGCAAACTGAAGGAGCCTCTGTTTTTACAGCTGCTTTCTCCAAGTTCCCACCAGGTTTTTGTGAGCCTCGTCCAGCAGGTAAGGAAGAGGCACGACGTTCACTGCCTGCATGTTCAGCTCACAACAGGGCACAGCACCCATCTGCCCTCTGCTGCAGATGCCTGCTGTTCCCCAGAAGTTCCCTTGGCTTGTCTGGACTTCTGCTGCTCCAAGTCTCCCAGCACAGACACTGTGTCTGTGCTGAGCGTGGCCGGCTGTGCCCCAGAGCCCTTCTCTACCTGGGACGTGAGGGTCCCACGAGCTGTGCAGAGCTCTGCCTTGCCATCAGCACCTCCCTTGTCCTTTGCCCCACTCCAGCCCATCACACTGGAAGACCAAGACCTTGGACTGATCAGGGGTTTTTTAGCTGCAATCTTGGCCTGACGCTTACAGAGGTAATGCCAGCAGCAGCTGCACAAGAAGCCATCCGAGCACTCCTTCTGGCTGGCCACGCTCAGAGCTCAGCATGTGCTGGCCTTCCCGTTATCAGCATCATCACTTGCATCTGCCTGGACATCAATAGATCTCAGAGGACTTGGCCATTAAGATCCCATTCTTCTTGCACAAGCCAAATAATAATAATAAAAAAAAAGTTAGATTTAACATTTGCGCATTTGAAGGCTTTTCTCAAACAACAACTAATTATCCTGCTGGAGGCTCAGCCAGGTTTCACCTCTTCATGCAAGAGGACATCATGTCGACAAAAGGGAGCTTTTCTTTTAAAAGCAGCCTCACTAGACATCCACATTTGCTTCTTTTCTCATCAGTTACAATAATGAACCACCTGACATAGATTTATTTTGTTTTAAATGCTAAATCACTCCTGCACACAATGCATAAATGTCAAGCTTCTCTAACAGCTCCTGGGGGGTGGGGATTTTGTTTATATTATTATGATTAAACTTTAAGTAGAAATTGAGAAGCAGGTAAGTGTGAAGCAGAGCTAGTTTCTCCTGACTTCCCTTGTCCTTTAAACATGATTGAAAAACCCACATCTAGGGTATTGGTGTCTCAAGTAGAAAATCTCCTCAAGTGCAAAAATCTCTCTGTGTGTGCATGTTTCAGGGACAGGATTGAGAAAGAAAGGGGGGACAAGTACTGTGTTCCAACACTGCTCCATTTTGTGGCTTTGGTGTAGGGCGCTTCAAAGGTTTATCGGGAACTCAGGAATTAGTCCAATTAGGTGAAAACTCCAGTTTAATGAAGACGCAATAAAGCTGTTGACAGATAACTCCAGAGAGCTTGGCCAGCAATGGAGAAAACAAATAGAAACAAGCTCGAGCTTGTTATTTTTAGTGCTTTAGGGCTGTTAAAATCAGTCTTATGGTACAGGAGGCATGAGGGACCGACTGGGACAGTGCTTGATGCTGGCACTGCCCACACAGGACCCATGGTGAGGGAGAGAGCTTCTGGGACCAAGGCACTGCTCCATAGGAATCCGAGCTCAAGTGGCATTTTAGGACTTCGTTTTAACCTCGGTCTAGGCATAAGCATTTAGAAATAAAAGTGACCACGATGTATTATTCAACAGGCTGTTTTGGGAGAAACTGAATAATTTAAACAATACATGCTTAATGCCAAGTGATTTTTCCTCTCTGTGCCTCCCTTTCTCATTGCACTTTCTCTGAAGCCAGCAGTACGTGTCCTGCTGATCTCGGCAGAATGGAGCAAGCAGCACTCAGGTCTTACCCATGACCTTTCAGGGGTTTGTCCCACTTTGTGACCTGGGCGAGAGTAAGAGGGAAGATCTTAAAGAAAAGGAGGCTTGGCTCTACTAGAAGCTGCTCTCACAGAGAGGAACTGGTGAATGTTATACTGAACTGTCCCAATGCTGTCAGTGGTCAGTATTTTGGTTTAGCTTCCCCTCAAAAGCAAGATTCTCATTCAACAAGAAAGTACGTTCAGTTTAAGAGCAAATTACCTTGTTGTTGCATGATACAAAGCATTGAACCAATACCAATGCGCTCTGCCGGTGCAAACATCTTGCCAGTGCACAAAAGGTTCACTTTGTTCTGCAGACTTTCTTCCAGACAAGGCATTGCCGAGGGAACACAGACCACTCCTCACTGACAGGACACGGTGCTAAACAGAAATCCTGCCACAGAGATGTCCTGGGCCCCACCGCAAGTGCAGAACCAACGTACTGCAAATGGACCAGCAGCATCAGACCTTTTGGGACCCTTTCAACAAAATGACTTACCTCCAAACTACAAAGCGATCCCATTAAAAGCAGACCTGTGTGCAAACCTCTGGCTGAATCCAGACAGGATTCTGAGTCTGAGAAGTGAAAAGCTGCAGTACCAAAAGAGTCTTACGTCAGTCTATTATGTGTCTCCCATGCACTGTTACGAGAGGGAAGACATGCAAGCAGGGGTGAACACTTAAATGTTGGGATTTAGAGCGTGATAGCTCCAGCTCAAATGCTTTCAAGACCAGCCGACCTTGGGAACTCCTTCATGGCCTTGCTCCCACACCTCTTCATTTGCAACGGGAGGATAATGGTTTTTCACTGCTTTGCTGGGATAGCAAGGAGATAAATTCATAAGTACACTGAAGAGGATCAGCAATTACAGTGCTGAGGTCACCCTCACACCTACCTCGATGACAGCCCAAATGGACCGTGTGAGAGACGTCCCTGCGTCTTCCTGGGATTAGCATTGATTAAATACCACAGAGAAACTGCATCATTTAGCAGCTTCTGACAACTCTGAAGACAGTCAGGTTCATACCTTGGAAAAGGGCTTTGGCAAAGTTGACGATGGGAAAGCAGCTAATTCCCTCTGGCTGCACTTAGGCTGCAGCTGCAACACCAGAAATCTCCGAGGTCCTGAGAACATGAAGATGCCGTCTTCATTTCCAAATGGATTTCCACATTTATTAGATATTCCTGATAGAAATGTACGAGTAAGACAGATCCAATTAGTTCACCTAATAGTCTTGTGTGATGAGATTGGCCTAACCACCTGAGCACAGGATTTCGCACAAATGAAAGAGCATTCCCATAAAATTGAAAATGTAATTTAGCAATTTGGAAAGAAAATCGACAATCTTTTTGAGAAAACTAATAGGTTTTTACTGTGTAATATAAGTTCACCTATCTAGTGTGGAAAAAACATATAAAGCATTAAAGAGACAACCTTGCCACTAAATGTAATAATAATAAAACCTCCTCAAATTATTTCTTATTACTCCTCCTTGTTCATCTTCAGACTCTCCGGAAATAGGAACAATCTATGCTTCTGGCTAATAATCTCAACAATTCCTCACAAACCTGAAAGCTGCACACTCCCCACAAGCTGTCACCCTCCAAAATAGGGACATTTTCTGCTTTATCAATTTAAAAGGCAGACCCAGGACCCAGACAATGGCAGGTGTGAACTGGCCAAGCCACAAGTAATTTCATGGCACTGTTGGGCTGATACCGGCTGAGGAGGTTTGTCTCTTTTCTGGAAATATTTGGAATCACTCAAGGCCTTTTTTGTGGGAGACATTAATCCATAATCTTCAAGATCAGAAGCATTGGGTGGATTATTTACCTGCTTGTACGGCACAGCTTCAAATTGCCTCCCGTTGCGTCTGCCTCTTGCCCATCCATATTGGTCTGGAGGCATCTGGATTCAATCTGAAGATGTTATGAGATGGAGATGTCAAGGTTTGCCTGTCCACTTCCTTTCTTCCATGTCCCCTACTCCAAAACGCAGCCCTCCTTCCTTCACTCCATGTGTCCCACAAACCAGTGGCTCCAGGCACAATTCTCCTGCCCCTCTGCACCCAGGGTTTCTCTCCAGAAAGGCACAAGATGTGAAGAGCAGATCACCCTGATGGAAGACGTTGAGTTTTAGGCTGCCAGACGGCAGGCTATGCACACCCCACAGCAGCTAAAGCCATCAAGCACAACATTGGATCTTTGGTTCCCCTAGATCCTGAAGCGTGGCAGCTTTCCCATCACTGAGGCCACCTGAAGCCACCCAGCATAGCTTCTCTGTCATCAGCATGGTAATGCCAGGGGCTGAGAGGTCGGAGCAGGTCAGGGTCTGTATATGAGAAGAAACCCCCTCCATCCACCTCCCTGCTGTGTCTCCTCCAGATCACTCCGTAGCATCTACCCCTCGACCAGGCAGCGGAGCAGGATGCTCTGAAAAAATATTCCACAGCTGAGCAAAGAAGAGCTTGCATTGATGGGATGGTTCACAGCACCGGGTATCAGAGGGCAAACACTGAGCATGCAGCACGTGTATCAGCTTGGTGATGCACAGAGAGATTTACCTGACCCCTCAGCTGAAAGCAAAGTGCTCAATAGCTGCAGAGAGCTTGGAAGGTGGTTTTGGAGACAGCTAGAAATTAAAGGAACACAAGCAGTGAGAAGAACTGCAAAAATAAAAACTATGCCAGGGTGTCTGCACTGGATTTCGGATTATGATTTGCTGCAGATTTATCATGTATCTGTCCTGTTTGGATCATTCGCATTCCCCATTAGCTCTTTCTTGAATGCTGCTTCTGCTTTCTAGGTTGCAACAACAGCAGAAATCCAAAAGTTGATCCCACAATGTGCATAATTCCTGATTTCAGAGAAAACTTACCCCTCCAGCTGCCCTACTTGTATAGGTTATCACGTCTGGAAGGGGAATTAATTAACCTAGGCAGCTCTCTAGTACACACATGAACTCACCGTGGCCCGTTTACAAACCTGCTTAGAAATGCTGGCAGGCAGCTATAAATACAGCTGCAGATGGGATCCCTGAACATTTCAATGGTAGTTTTGAACAGGAATAACTTGACATTTAATTCTGGGACAATAGTGAAATGTCAACATCTGTTGTGGAAGCACAGAATAATGATTAAATTAACACCATTTGCAGCTTTTAAACATGTGGTAGCATGACATCACACCGGCATGCTCTTGGATAAAACCAAACTGAGCTTTGTGGTTTGAGTTAAAGACAGCAACTGTCTGGGCTGGACCAGAACAGGATCAGGCCCTGCTCTGGACAGATGAATTCCAAGGATGGGGAGCCCACAGCTGGAGCCTGCCAGCTCAGAGATTACCATATCTATGTCAACTGGGTTGCTACAGCCTATAAACGCATCACTCACAGCCTTTACAGCAGAAGTGTCTGTTACTACCGAGGAGTCTTCAGACCATCCCTTACGACTTACGAGAGCTTCAGTGTGATGTAGCAGAACAACCAAGGCTAGTTGAGTATTCAGTTGTAGGTCAAAAGTGTTTTACAAAGGTTTAGTCAAGGACTTCACATTTTGCTTCCCCAATTACGAAGCAGGCTGGATGTCCTAGCCTAAGGCCTGCTGTGATCTCGGTCTGACGTCTTCTAAACAAAACATCTCGCCAGGTACAATACTGGAGACAAGGTGATACCCTACAGCAGCTGACAGAACATCTGGAAAGTGAAACCCTCCCAAGGCCCAGCACACAGAGGGGGATCCCAACAGGAGCTTTGCCATTTACAGCTTCTCTACACCACCAACAAGCAGCCAACAGCCACAGGCAGACAGCAAGTGTGGCAGCCAAAAAAAGCCTGCAAAAAAGGCAAGTAAGGGTGCACTTTCGGCAAGACACCCAAATCCCTCTGTACCACCCAGTCCCAGCTGGGAGCAGGTCTGGGCAGCTCACCCTGTTTGCAAGACTGTGTCCGAGAGGCGTCTGGGGCTCCCTCATGGCCCCACAACCCCGAGAGGCACCAACCCAGGCAACGTCACATTGATGGAATTTGTAAAATCACTTTTACCCCTCTCGCCTAAAAGAGGCCGAAGCACCACAGACTTGGCACTGAGTTTTTGAGCTGTGTTTTATGAATTGTTCTGAACACAGGCCAAATCCCAAAGTACTCAGGGACATCAGTGCTATAGATTTTTTCATCTGAAGGGAAGTTACTGTATTTAACCATTACGAGGCAATGTTAAAAAATGGTCACTAAAGCCAATCATCAAAGGAGTGCAAACTGGTCTGTTTGGAAAGCAATAAATACAGAAAAAGCCCTAGTTTTCTCCTCCCCGTGGTCATGCATCTATAGATTTTGAAAAATATATATATATGCTTAGGTCAGCTGGTCTGTCTCCTTGGACATGTTATGCCATTCTGGAGGAGACTGCTGTATTCATGGGGTCGGATCTGGAAAAGTGCCAAGTCTTAAAATTTAATTGCAGGTATTTTAAAGGTGAACTGAATTGCAGCAGAGCATTGCATGCAGCACAGCAGATCCCAGTGCTTGGCATCAGGCTGAGCATCCTAAGCTCAGTCTGCAGTCAGGTGAAAGGAGCCTCAGAGAGGGATCCAGAGAGGTCACCAATGTTCTCAAACCAGGAAAAATAGATGCAAGTTTGTTTCCCTACCCAAGTTCTTGATTGTGCTGGGAGCTGAGGGGGAAACCCAGTGTGTTTTCTGTTAGCCTATGTCCCACAGGAAAGGAGAAGCAGCTGTGGTTGGAGACAAGCTGTGCCAGAGCACGGCTCAAGTACCCCGCACAGCATCCGATGGCATTTCAGCTCCTCCAACAACCACAGCAGCAGACCTGATGCACGACAAAATAGTTCCATTCAATGTGGCTAAACTCTACTAAAATAGAGGTTAGTCCTCAGGTCTCCAGTGCTGGAAATGGGGTGGTGAAACTGGGCTCAGCATCAGCATTTTGAGCCTTTAACCCTGCTCCCCTCAACCCAGATCCTGGCCCAGCTGAAGACAGTGGGAATTTTCTCATTGATGTTCAGCCGCTGCATTTTGCCAGAGGGCCGGATTTCCCTGCAGAGCAGCTGGAAAGCTTTTCTCCACTTCTACCAACCTCACACAGCTCTGCAAAGAGATTTGCTCTGGATTTCCTTGAATTCGAGCTTGACATCAGGTCAGAAACCCTGACAGAGTGGCATCAAAGAACTGCAGGAAAGCAGAACCAGTACCAAGAAACGGTGGAAAGGTTCCTGTTATACCATAAACTCAGGGCCTAGTACAATACTGACTGCAAGCCAGCTGCTAAAACTCACCAATTCTAGGTTTTTCTCATCCAACTACATGATTTCTGTGCCTTCTGGTTATTGATTACATACTTACCAGAGGAGTTTATTCACTGTGATACTAGACTTACAAATTAGTTATTATTAGTTTTACAAAGAAGTTTTACAAACTAATGCTCCATGTTTTCTTAGTGATGGAGTTACCAGGTTTTGGGCATAGAGTTTTCTGGAGCCTTCCTTTGAAAAGCTAGTTTAACTCATTACTATCATTAGCAGCCAAAAAGGGTGAATAATTTCCGTGGCCAGCTACAGTCCTGCCTGCAGTCACTGGTGGCAAACAGGAATACCTACCGCTGGGCAGGTCCCAGTCCAGGGGTCAGGACCAGCGAGGGATAAGCTGAGAGGTGACCCAAAATGGACTCAAGGCTTTATCTCAACAGCTGATAACACCTCGCACAGCATCGCCTTTTCTGTCCCCCTCATTATTAGCAGGATAACAACATTTGTGGAAGGGATGTTTTTTCCAAATTCAGTCCTTCATCACCTGTCAGATGTTTACTCCTGTAAATCCACAGGAAAGTGATAGCAGAGGAGAACAATCATTTTCAAAGACAAATAACTTTTCTGTACAGTGGTCACATCCAGGCCTGGCAGGAGGCACAAAATCGCCTCCTCCACAGCTGCTGTTCTGCACTTCAACTTATCACGCGCAACAGTGAGAACAAAATGACCAAAGAAATCACCTCTTTCCATCCTGGTAAAAGCCCAGCAGTTCGGCAGCAGTTATTTATGTTGCTCTGGATGGGGGGAAAAAATTGCCTTTTTCAGAAAACGCAGAAGGACAGAAGAAAATTGTCAGCAGCGAGGGCACAGCACCAGTACCGCTCTCTCCCCATTGGCATCAGGATCCCCACTGACTCCGGGAGCCTCAGTCCTGGGATTTACTCGGTTTACGTTACCAGTCACAGTGGCATAAGTGGGGAGAGACTCAGGCTCAAGGAAGTCAGATTAAGGGAGGATGAGCTAGAATGGGGGTTTACTAGGAGCACAGATCCTCTGCCCAAGGTACAGCTGTGGCCAGGGACAGGTTTCTCCCAGAAAGCTGCAATAGCTCGACCAGATCAAAGACACTAATAAAACCTTTAAATGGAACGAAGGTGTCCTCCAAATGCTTCACACAGGAGGACATGAAATACAGTTTGAGACAGCAAATGAATAAGCAGCATATCTAGGAGGAGTTGACCTGGACAATCTACGTTGATATAAAACCAATAGTGCCTGCAACTCTGCGGGCACAGCCTGAGGGCAAGCAGGGCTTGTGCAGAAAGCAGGAGCAGGATGGCATCAACTCACTCATAGGAAGGGTGGCCAGGGCTCCAAACATCAACATCTTGGACAATTCCCCCAGCAGCCACCTCTGACATTTTTTTTAATTTATTTTTCAAGTGAAGTTTTGAAAATTCTGCAAAAAGCAAGAGATTTTTTTAGAGCCCTTGTTAAGCAGGACATAGCTACACTTGAGGGGGTTTCCCATCATGTCTCTTGACTAAATCATTCTTAGGATAACTGATAGAGATTTCTGTTCTATTGTGATCACTATGACATTTCTGACATTTTAAGATTATTATTATCTAGTAGGCTTTTCACCGCGAGCACTCACATTGCTCCACCATGGGGTATGGGCTTTAGCCTCATTTCTTGTTGTTCTATCACTGCTGATAACGTGTTAACAGGCATTTGCTACTCTAGCAGTGGATTGCAAGCAGGAGGATTTCCTCAGACTGATAAATTACAGCCTGCCTGCTCACACTGCGAGAGTGAAGCATTTTGTTAGTGCAACTGAAGAAGGTTTTAGAGAGGAACATCTCAGAGGACTTTACTTGGAGCCACTCATGGGGCTACCCCTGACTTACTCTCACTCATAGAATTGTATCAGCTGGAAGAGACCTAGATCATCGAGTCCAGCCTTTGTCCCAGCCCTATCAACCGGCTAAACGATGCCCCCCAACGCAACATCCACCCATCTCTTAATCACCTCCAGGGACAGTGACTCAAACCCCTCCCTGGGCAGCCTGTTCCAATGGCCGATAACCCTCTCAGTATAGAAATTCTTCCTAATATCTAACCTGAACCTCCCCTGGCACAATTTAAACCCATTTCCCCTCGTCCTGTCACTCTCCACTAGAGAACACTCCCTGTGTTCCTGCCCAGGACACTCACCACAAAGCGTTCAGCGTTCTCTTTTGACACTCCGAGTGTCCTTGCTTTGGTTTTAAGTTCACAAGTCACAAATCGGTGAGCATTATTTGCTACACTGACAAATCCATATTTCTTTTCTCTTAAAATCATATATTCGCACTGGACATTTGCTATTACATTTCCATCAAAAAAAAAGAAGGAAAAAAAAAGAAGATAAGAATAAATTTGGGGAATAAAAGAAGGATAAACTTGATTCAGAGGCAGAATTAACTATCAGACAAACTTCAGTTAACTCTGTCATTTTTAAAATCACTGGAAGCTGTGTTAACTTCCATAGCGGAACGCAGACAGAAGCCATGAAGCCGGATGAGACCACAGCAGTAAATCCCCATGGGGGGCTGGGTGACAGCACCATGATGGTGCTGACAGCATCCCTGGGGGATACCAGTGCCAGGGTGAGCAAACATCACTAACCCACAGCTGGCAGGGCAGCAGCATGATGAGAAAAGACATCTATTATGCAGAGCTAATGCCATTAGAGTAAATGGAGTTTGCCCAGAGGAATAACAGAGCAGTGAGACAGTTACAGCAAACGCTGGAGCGGTTCCCTCGGGTGATTATAGCGTTCCGGTGGATTTGCAGACACAGGCTATGGACACGTTCATCCTCGTCCCCTGCAGCCCCCTTTGCCAGCGAGGACTCAAACCAGGACGGGGCTCAGTGCCCAGCCCTGCCCCAGCAAGACAGAGGCTTGGGTTGGAGGTGTTATCAGCTGAGTGAGCCGAAAGATTTCTCACTGTATGTTATTTAGAAACAGCCTGCCCTCATGTGGCGAATGGAAAATCAGAAAGTTGAAGATCTCAGACTGAAATGGTCCTGTGAATGTGCTGGGGCAGGAACCAGGGCCAGGAGGCCTTCAGATAAAATCTCTCACAGCTCAGTTCCTCACCTGTCACACACATTATTGTGCTTATTTCCCTTCCCACCTGCTTCTCGTTGGCTAATTCCCAGATAGCCACAGGTGAGCACGCTGACAGAGGCCACGAGTGCCCAGCACAGCACCAGGGCTGCAGCACTCGCTCCCACTGCTGAGCTGGTCCCCGCAGCAGCGGCGTGGGGCTGGGCTGCACAAAGTCAAGCCAAGCCCTCAGCAGAGGCAGAGCACTGCGCCTCCAGCATCTGAAATGAGGAAGAGCTCCATTTGCATTCAGTTTATGGGCAGAACAGTAAGTAGTTTCTCTTGAACAGCTCCAATAACACTTTCTGGGAGGGTGCAGGCTTGGCTCAGAAAGACAATCGGACTCACATCTCCTGGGCAGACTCTTACTGTGATAAAAGCTTTATTCAGAATAAGTAAAACCAGGCCGAGTAACAGATCCAAGAAAGCCAGCCATATCTTCCCCATCCAATCAACTCTTTCTGAAATAACAAGTCTTCCAAATCAGGGCTGAAAAAAACAGCTGTGATGCCAGACCGGGCTGCATTCTGACAGCTGGGACAGCAGCTCCTCAACAGGGCGATGCTGTGGGGCCAGGAGCAATGTGGCCCATAGCCAGCCCTGACACAAGCACCAGTACACGGCTGTAGCTCATGGCTCAAATGCGATGCCTCAGCAGGCAAATAGGACACATCGCTCCTGCCTGGGGGTTGCAGGAATCCAAGACCCAGCGAGATAACGTACCTGCACATCATACCAACAGCCTCCGTGGCACTGGCACACCCAGCTTCCGATAGGACACAAGCAAAGTGGATGCGATAGCTTCTTAACAGCATGGAAAAAGCAGAACAGATTCCACAGCAGGAAGCTGAAGCGAGGTAAATCCTGCCCAGCACAGGGACAAAGTTTCTAACCCCAGCACCAACTTCCACGAGGACAGGAGGGTTCCCAAGGGTCTTTCACTGTTGCTCCGAGCCGTGCTAGGGAACAGGCTGGTGCCCAGCTGAGCACCACGGGCTGACACGGAGCTGCAGAAGAGGTGTCTTCCCAGTTTTTCCAAACCCTTTCATTTAACACTTCTGTTTGCAAAGCTCCTCAACTGCAGTCGGCACGAACGAGCACCAACAACTCCTCCCTGTCCCCATCTCGCTTGTGCAGCTCCAAAGCCTCGTCCGGACGCCGGCTTGTGACAGCCCATTAGAAAATGAGGGGGGATGCAATAAATGGCATTAGTCTAGATGGCGCTCACGTATTTTTTACAGCCTGAAAACGAAGCAGCGGCGGAGTTTCACCCTTACACTCACTTTCAACTCCCGTTTCTCCCAGCAAGTGGGTCTGACGGGCAATGCTTTCCATGGGTACCTCGGGCAGAGCTGAATGCTCACACAGGTCTAAGTCCACAGAGCAGGATGCTTGCACAGGTCTAAGTCCACATTCGAGGAGTTGAGAGACCTGCTAATCCCTGTCTGCCACCCACAACCTTCCAGCAGCTGGAGCGTCAGCATTGCAACACAAACTGCCTGAGTGAGAAACTATTAAAGGCAGCACTGCAGCCGTGCCTGCACTCAAGTGGAGGCTCTAATTCCATTTTATCTGCTTGTCATCACCTCCTAAAACAAGCCAGGCCCGTGTTTTGGTTGGAGAGTGAAGCGTAACTGGGTAAAAGAGTTTTCTGGTATATAAAAATAATTCTGGGCAGATCTGTTTACCACACTGCTGCCTCGGGAATGGTCCATGTGACAACGCAATGATCAGAGTTAATGCAATTGTATTTTGCTACATTCAGTGTACTAATAAAACTGCACAGGTAGGTGGCAATGGCAAGCAATGCTCCTTCCCGTCCCCACTGCTCACAGACAGACTGGCTGGTGGAAGAACGATACTTTGCTGGTAGAGTCCCAACTGTTTATTTTAAATTTATGTTCTTCAAAACTAACCACGGCTTTTACTGCAGGCAAGGCACTAACCATGAAGTCTCCCCAAAACAGAGGGTCAGTAGCCCTCTCGCACTCCTTTCTGTTCTGTATCATAATAGAGAACTAAAAGGTTCCTAATCAATCAATCAACCTCTGTCATACACCACCTTTGGACTGAAGGGTAAGGCTCAGACGCAGCATTCTTCAGCTATAGGGCTGACTTAGTAGGTTTTCATCACCATCATAAACAATTTGCTTTAGTAGAAATCATTCCTTCTTTGAGCAAAACAAGGAGCTTGGGTTTTGTATAAGCCAAGACTAAATTCCCATGTTTCTGTATCCTTTTTACTCTGTATCAATGCAATTCCAGATGTTTAATCAGTCAAACCAAAAATCTTCCATCAATACAAAAGACTGTTTTTAATAACAAAAAAAGGGGAGAGAAAGAAAAAAAGAAAGAAGCCACGTCGGCCAGCCCTGCAGCTTTCACGAGGGAACAGCAATGTCCAGGGAGCACAGGCAGGGCAAACTTGTCTTCCAGGATGAAGCTTCCCTGACAGCCCCCTATGCCCCCCAAATTTCAGCCAGACAGCTGAAAACGCAGCTACCAGCAGCACCAGTTTGCAGCTGAAGGTCCATCACCACCACAGTGACTCAACCTCAGCATGGAGATATGGGCGGGATTTTCAAGCCACTTTCAGGGATTGAAGCACCCATCTCAAACTACTAAAAATTAAGAGCAGTGGATGTTCTGGGACCCTGTGCTACTTCAAAAAATTGTTAAAGCACCAATGAGCATCTGCACTGCTGCAGGAAGGAATAAGCACTTTGGGCTTTGATGCTAATGAACATGCAGGAGTGGTCCAGCTTTGGAGGAGGGAAGGGGGCTGCGTTTTTAGGACAGGAAGATCTTAATTTTCTTTTCATTGCTGCAATGAAGCTCTGAGCAAGCAGGCAGGCAGGCTGACAAAGCGTGGCCTTTGAAGTCCCAAGAGATTTGTTACCTCTGTCAAGCTTTCAATCTGTCCCGCCAGCCATTTGCTGTTGCTGCAGGGTACCTAACAGGGAACTAGATTTGGTGCCTTCACCAGCAGAGAACGGCAGGAGAATGACCCTTTGCACCAAAGGCCCCAATTTCCATTTAAACAAAAATAAAAATTAAAAAAAAAATCTACTTCGGCTCTGTATCACCAGAGTAATAAAATGGTAATCTCCTCTTCTATATTTTATAAAAATATGTAAAAGCGTATATATATATATATATA
>NW_009693284.1:0-24484 GCF_000703405.1 Apaloderma vittatum
TGAGGCAAAGAAGGCATTAAGCACCTCAGCTATTTTCATATCAGTGGTCACTGTTCTTTCCTCTGCATCCAACAAAGGATGGAGATTCTCCCTAGACCTCCTCTTACTGTTAATGTATTTATAGAAACTTTTCTTGTTATTCTTCACCACAGTGGCCATGTTTAGCCATAGGTGGGCTTTTGCCTCTCTAATTTTCTCCCTGCACAGCTTCACTTGTTGTTTATAATCCTCATAATTTGCCTGCCCCCGCTTCCATAGACCATAAACTCTCCTTTTGTTCCTAAGTTCCAGCCAAAGCTCTCTGTTCAGCCAGGCTGGTCTCCTCCCCCGTCGGCTTGTCTTCCGTGACTTGGGTATAGTCAGTTCCTGCACCCTTAAAATTAATTTCTTAAAGTATGCCCAGCCTTCCTGGGCTCCCATGCCCTCCAGAACAGCCTTCCAAGGAACTCTCTTAACCATGGACTGGAAGAGACCAAAGTCAGCTCTCTGGAAGTCCAAGGATGGAAGACAATGAAGAGATGGAAGACACCGAAAACACACGTCCCCTCATCCACCTAACTTGCTCTGCAGGAGTTAATGAAATAAATGAAAAGGATATAAAAGTCATTTAGAGTGAAACAACTCCTACTTTACTCTTCATTGCCAATACTTTGCTTTGAAAGAGAGTTTTAATACCCACTAGATGACCAGTTATGCTTACAGCCCAACAAACAAGAAACAATGATATCAGTTTTCATATAGCTATTATACCTCAGAGAAACATAAGATGGAAAGTAAAAACCATTGAACAGAATTGGTTATGTTTAGCTCAGACCAAGACAAATTTCAGATGAGATAAACCCAAATCCAAGACATTGTTGACTATTAAACACCAGGAACAATGAACAAGTAATTTTTGATCCCTTTTGACACATAACTCAGATAAGAAGAAACCTCTGTGTGCACTCTTTTTATCAGGTAGGAGTACGAGCTGGATTTCCCATTCACTGTAGAAGAACAGATCTGTATAACCATCTTTAAACAGTCTCTTACTAATATTTTTGTAGTGAGAAACATTTTTTTTAATCTCTTTCACATGAGCTTCGTTGATATTGTCAAGGGCTAGAGCTGGGCTGGCCTTTCTCTCCTCAAATGGGAAGGGAAAGGGAATAAGGCATTCATTTATATCACTATCACTGAAAAAAGAAATACTGAAAACCATTTCTGTTAAGCTAGAAACAAAAGTTAAGCCATACAAAATGAAAGCTATGGTCTGAATTTCCCAGGGGCTTATTAAATATCACGAGGTAATCAGAAAAAGAACAGAAAAGTCAAAAGAGAAAAAATAGAAACCATATCTGGTATAGAGTTACAAATCAAAGCCAAGTGATTTTTTTTGTGGGAAAATACAAACACCAACCTGAACTGGATTAAATTACCTCTATATCTCTATAACCAGAAAGATGCAGAGGAAACACATATAACAGATAAACACAAAGTAGGTGAAGAAAACAGAAACTGCGTTGGATAGACACAGGCACATCTATGCCCACACTGCCGTCCAAGAAAGAGTCAAGTCCTTGGGATTGGTTCTCATCACACTCCCATCACATATGAGAAAACGTTTCTACTGGAAGGGAATTGGTGGAAACTGTCATTTAATGCTGCTCCCACCAAGCAGATACCTCATGGATTTTCTCTTATAGCCCAGAAAATCAGCAACCAGCTGCTCCTATATAGCCTTCTGCCATCATCTACAGTCATCTGTATAGTGTCTGAACATGTGACTGATGTCAAGCAGGCAAGCCAACACCTTAGTCTTGCCCAGAGAGACATGTTGTACATGGACAACACCTACACTTCTCAGGGTGGACACACGGTTTTCTCAGGGCATTAACCTTCACCCTGGCTCCAAAGTATGGATATCAACTCACTGCTTTTGCAGTGTACATCATTTCATAGATTCCAAGGGTGATGATGGTGAAGGAAAGTATTTATTCTGCTGCAAAAAGTAATCAGCATCTGGCCCTTCAGGTAAGGCAAAAAACCATGGTTTTTTATAGGCGCTCAAATTGTTGAAGAACTACTTGGCAAGTCAGTGTTACTAGAATGAATGGTGTGGAAGTGACTAACTGGTCATCAAAGAGAGTGAGTGAAGGGTTCACTAAATGATACAGAGAACTGTCCCTATCTGACAGCCTCTGTAGTTAAAACTGAAATAAGGTATTTCCATTCAGCTTAAGGACGTTTCACAGCACATCTTCAACATTCTAGAGAAACCCTTATTGAAACTTATTGCGTTCCAGCTTTGGGATGGGAGCTTGTGTGTTTATGTATATCTAGATACTAAGAAAGGGGAGTCTTGAAGTCAGCCAAAACCCACCTGCCTAATGTCCTCCATGGGGTAGTCAAAGTGCTATACTTTAAAGCTAATATGCCTATATATTGGAATATTTTATTCTAGATTCATTGTATCACCTTGTTGCAAAATTCTTAATATTATTTAATGAATACAATTTTTTCAAATAACATTTTGTTGGAAGGTTCACTTACCCTGTCTTTTGAAATACCAAGTACAAAAGGTACTATTTGTTTCTGAAGAGTCACCAAAAAAAAAGGAAGGTCGAAGAAAATTGAAGCACACGGACTTGGTTAGATTTGTACCAGCCATGAATGGCATTGTGCTGCAAGTCAATGCATCGTGCAGCAATACTCAGAGAAATCTATAAAACAGAGCTGAAGAGGTTATTTCGGTTACTTTTTAACCCTCAGAATCAACTGTCTTTCCTGACAGATGTCCCTCCAACCTGTTCTTAAAGACAACATGGCAGATTCCATAATTTTTCCCAGCAATCTACTTCAGCACTTTGCTGCTTTGTTAAAAGAACACTTCTGATCCTGACGTTAATTCCTCAGCTTAGTATTCGCTGTCTTAGAAAAACATCACATGAAGAAAAGACTTTTATTTTCCTTCTTGTAGCTACTTGTTGAGGGTTAGGGTTGAGTCAGACACTAAACACTGACAGATGCTCTCTAACCTCTCTCCCTCCCCAAACAGGAGGTAGAAGGGAATGAGACAGAGACACTTAGGGATTGGAAAAGAAAACTAAAATAGCTTTAATAAAACAATAATACCACTAATAAGGAAATAAAGGAAATAAGGAAATATACACAAACATTTACAAAACTGATATCAAAACCAACTGCCTCCCAATAGCAATCACCACTGATGTTGCAGAGCAGGCAGGCACTGGGGAAGCCCCAGGATCAGCAGCAGAGGGGACACAGGAGTTGGATTTCAGGAATTCAGAATTGGGATCAAGGTCAGAAGAATGGATGGCATCCTCCTCAGATGCTGGCCATTAAAGCAGGAGGGCTCAACCCTCATGATCCCTCAGCTTTATACTGAATATGATGTATATGGAATGGAACAGTTTTGCTGATCACCTGTCCTGTCTGTTCCTCCCCAGAGGTGTAACTTTTTATTTCCTAGAAACCCCAGTATGGCACACAAGATGTAGCAGCGACCTTGGTTACTTTGGGAGCAAGTATGAGCAAGAGCCTTTCTGCATACCAGTCCTTGGTATTAGCTAAAATCATCAGGTGTTATGACTTCTAGTAGCAGACACTGTCTGCAAAAACATGCTGCTAACTTCAAAAAGTGCAGTCTCTCACAGGAAACTGAGCTGAAAAGTAAAATCACTGAACAGAATTAGTTCTCTTCAGCTCAAACCAGGAAACTACTTTTTGTGGGTTTGAATTGGTGAACTGTGGGAAAGTGAAAAAACAGACATTGTAAGAAGGGACATATATTCAGGGACACACTTCCAGGTGTTTTTCTGGACAAACTCAGATCTTCATGATTCTACAGTTTATGTGTATCCTTTTTAAATCTGTTTGTCATTCACATTCTTATTAAATTAAACACCCATATAAGTCACAGCGCTGCAGCGGAGGCTGTGCCAGTATACTACTTCATTTATCTTGAGGACAGCACATTAGTTCATATACATCATAATGTGCTGTTTGCTTTGCCACAGCACTGTGACTCATGTTCAGACTGTGAGCAATTTTAACCAACAACCTGCTCTGCCTTATTTCTGCATAGCCATCACTCTCCATTCTTCATCTGTCCATGACTATCCCTATTTATATTTTCTTCTCTTTGTTAAATTGCATTCTATTTTTCTCTAAATCATTGCTCTAAACTGAAAAAAAAAAAAAAGCTCTAATCCTACCCTTCTACAGATTTGAAATCCTTAGGAGCTCCAGCTTTATTAAGCTCCCAGGTTTTTGGAGTGTTCTTCCAAAGACAAGCCTTTGCAGTCCTTCCATATCTTAGTCTCATATTCTGAACAGTCCTTCTCCTTCAAAAAAGTCTGGGAAGGAGAAAAAAAAAATCCCAAGCTTATCATGTTGCATGAGTGTACAATATGACATTTATATGGCTACCAAATTAAACACTGAGGCATGCTAGAACAATACTTATTGATTTAGTTTTGAGAACTAATCTAAAACCAGAGCTAAGTAGACCAAGACATATTTTGTTCAACCTCCAAACCACATATAAAAAAAAATCTTTCCTAATATTTTTCAGTCAGACAGACAGTCCCCTAAAGCCAATGAGAAAATTATCATCTTCATGCAGTCCATGCGCTGATGCAGTAGCTGTTTGAAAGTACAAGGAAAGAAAAAGCTCCCATAATAAAAACACATAATGGACACTTTTTCATTCATATGATGATTGGTCTCAGGTTGTGAATGTAATTTTTATAAGGCACTTCTCATTCAATTTAAGAATAATGCTTTCCTTTAGATGCTAAGAGGAGTGTGAATATTGAGGATGACCTCACTTTCAAATGGGAATAAAAAAAGAAAGTTAATTATCAATGCTGAACAAAGCACTACCTACTTATTGTGAAATTCTACATGAAAATGCCGGTTTTTTCATTGAAATGTATCAAATCTTTCCAGCAGGGACATCTAGGAGCATCACAAGGATCATTGAAGTTCATTTCTTCCAGAACTTCCCAGAAGCATCCCAAAAAACTACTACCTACAGGCTTAAGTGAAAGTTACCATAGCAGCAATATTAATTTTGGGAACATCTACCATCCTTTCAGTGCTTTGGCTAAACTTAAGAATGTTACTCTGCTAGTGAAAAATATGTTTAAAAAATAATAAAAAGTAATCATGGAGGGGATGGAAAAAGGAACATTCGTGAGGCACAATGAAAGCTGTTACTCGTTTAATGAATGTCCCTTCTCAGACTTCCTTTTTTTTGCATACTCAAGGAAAGCATACAGATGGTAACACATGAAAATATTTCAGTATTTTCAAGGGGTGTATGGAAGACAAAATAAGACAGCTATAACTTTAAATCCTGATAATTTAAAAGATGTTGCTCTGTCATTATTATAACTCATAAAAAAAAGTATTGTTTCCATAACAACTGCCTCATCACATGTGAAACTGCATGAAAAACTCAAGCTTTTCTAATCAGTCAGATACATGAGCCCAAAACTGAAAATAATTCACTGATCCATTCATGACACTTTCTCTCCTTCTTGTAAACGAACTTTAATGCACACAACTCCTTTTTAACAATCATTATTTCTAAAAAGAAATCTGTAATCAAAAGAATCTAATGGATTCTCTTTTTCTTCCTAGGCAATAGAAACTTTGCATCTGGGAATGACTACATTTCTTCAGCTGGAATAGGGTCGATGAATGCATTCAATATACATTCTCTTCACTGCCATTATTTTCCTGAGGCTTCACAGCCTATCATTTGAATAACACTCAACATAAATCCCAGATGGTGGCAGGACTTGCAAATGAACTAGTGTGGCAGCCCCTGCATACATGCATGCAAGGATTCATTGCAGAGAATTGCATTTTAATGGCAGTAGAAGGTATGCCATCTGGCTCAATGGAATAAAAAGCCTACAGTAACGCAACCAATTTCCCAGTCCTAAGAGTCTGAGACAGATGGCTGAGTACAGGCCCTGCTACCGAACTTCTGTAGTCCAAGCAGAAACACACAGCACCACTGGTCACACAGAAGGATGGATAGCATCTCCTCGTACCCTATGGCAGGACACGCCACACACTGCGGCAGGGAAAAGGTGTTTGGTAAGACAGGGAGCGGTGCAACCATGCTGCTCCTGGCTGCCCAGAGGTCATCTTTGCGGGAGTGGGCACTTCATTCCTGTCCCAGACCTCCACGGAAAATAGCTTCCTCAGACTTTGACCCCCTTGGTCTGAAGCTCTGAGCCCAAAGCAGCCAGCAGAGGAATTTGCACCTAGAGTCCCATTCCCAGGTAGCCTAATCACCAAGTTTATAGATATCTGGGGACATCAGCTGAGTTTAGATCAAAAATTTCATCTTTGAGTTACACCCTCCAAACTTTCGTTTTCACAAACTGGCATTTTCCAGCAAACTGTTATTTTCTTGGATTTTGGTCTGCCTACTCTCCTCTGCAACACAAATGTTCTGTGTTTGATAATAAATGTAACATATTCCTTCATTCCATATGGATATTTTCTTCAATTTTTGCTCATTTTCAGTGTGAAGTCCTCCTAAATGAGATTCAACAAATTATTTTTTTCTACTGTATTTTTCTCTTATGTCAATATGGTTAAATATGATGTTTAACTCTGGAAACATGCTTTGAGTGTTATAGGTCAAAGTGTTTGCCTTGAATCCCATTGTACTGTTGCTTTCTGTGCTGCTTTTGCTTTGAGTTTCCTGAAAGACCTTGTGATCATACACACAGTGGTGGTAAGTGCCCTGACTAGCTATATAAGTGAAAGGAGTGTTGTGCACTATTCATTACCCAGATTAGGCTTCAGCAGATATCCCTTTTCATGCATTTATTAAGAAGATGGAACAACATGGAAATATGCTTCCCTTTCAGCTGAAATTCTATTATACTATTGTATTCTGCTACTATATCTTTGTTTCCATACTTCCACAGACTCTGCAAAATCAACCTTTAAAAAGGAGAAAAAAACACGAAACTAATAGAGAGAATCTACATCATTGAGAGGAACCTATATCTGATGTCAGAGGATAGTGGACTAGAGAAATCATGGGTCTAATTTATTCTGGCAATTCCTTTATTTCCGCTGTTATTCTTCAGGAACGCACAAGCAATTGGTAGAGCCCTGGTCCTTAGCATACAGCTGCCTTGCTGATAGCTTCCACCCACAGGGGAGATGAGGATTACAAATTACTTTGGGAAAGTTTTATGGAAAGGAGGAAGAGAAAAAAGAGGAAGATAGGACAAAACTATGAGTGAATTCAACCCATAGGTTCAAGGAAATGATAAGGACAGTATAAGGAAGAAGGATGCTAGCCCAAGCTGCCAGTGGTTCATTTCTCTCGCAAGTCAGTAATAGAAAACATATCCTGAGTCGTGCCACTATAAGCAGTAATTTTAGATGAAATGATTGGTTACTAGCTGAACTTCTATATGAAATGTCCCTCAAAACAATAATTTGCTTTTGGAAATATTTTAGGTCATTCAAGAAATATACAAAAAAATTCTTCCCTAATACTCAGATTTCCTTCCAGTCAGTTCTGGATAACTGCTTATTCTTGTCATATTCCTATTAAAAGGTTACATGTTAAACTCTATACTAATGAGAGGCAAAATAATGGTGTTCAACCCACAGCCCCAAATGAATCCCTTCTGGAAATTTTTCATATTAAATTTCAAGATCTTTATGCAACTGTATTTCAAATTTATACACAGGCATACTGTGCTTGCATATTTAACCATGTTTTTCTGTACAAAACCTGCTTTCTGTCTTACAGACTGAATCACCAGCTGAAACGTCCCTTCTGGCCACATTTAAAATCTTGATTATAATCATTGATGAAACAGGGAAGTGAACAATCCTTGTATTTAATCAGAATAAATTAAACTAACGAGTTTTCCTGGCAGATTTATTACTTTTCTTGTGGATGAAGTTCCAGTGGCTGATCATATGCAAGTTAAAGAAAAAGAAGTCTGGGTGGGGCCCATAATGTTTTCATTGAAAATAGTATATTCCTGATATGTTCCTACAAAAAATTGGGTTTGTACTTTTTCTTCACACTTGTATGAGGTAGGAATGATCAAAGGCAAAGTTCAGAGAGACACCCAGGATAATGCCAGGTTTTAGCTAACAGCAGTCCTGCCCAACACTAGAAGACAGGCTTTATTTCTTTGCCATTGCATTCACACAGTACCAGAGGCTGACTCCTTTGGCATCACTGTAAAATAAATAACCCCACTTAAGTAATTACAATTATACATGCAAAAAGGTGATATTGTGTGCTTAAAACCAAGCAGCTGTTGTTTCCTTTTTCACAAGGAGAAGCAACTTAGGATGGAGTTCGGTCTTGCTGCCGTGGAGCTGTTTCTCTCTGACAAAACCTGGTTCCGGAGCTGCAAGAGGAATCCAATTCACAATTGTCTCAGGGCTGTACCAATGTTTGTGAAGCGTCTGACTGGAGCATCCTGTGCTGTTTCTCTTTTTTTTCTATCTCTACAACCCCAGCAAGGTCACCTTCACACATAAGGCCAAGAGGATTCGCTAGTGCCTGCAGTTTGGGCAATGTTTTCAGTTTAGTTAAATGTTCTCTGTAACAATACCAGGAGGATCTTTATATCTGGGGCAAAGCCCCTTTTCCACTGCACACTTACAGCAGTACCTGAGACACTTTTCAAAACTGTCAATGTCCTTGACTCCTGAGCTGCAGGTACAAAGACATAAAACTGTGGTTCTCTGTGCAAATCGCAAACTGTGCAGAAAGACATCAATATTTGTCTCCCGAACTTTTGGGGAAAGCACAAAGATGCTAAAGAATGATTTTCAATAACAGTTCATAGTTGGCTGATAGCACAATACGAGAAAGCATTTCCCAGTGTCAGGTGACAGATAGTCCAAGAGAGCTGTGACCATGTATGAACTTTGATGGGCAGGAGTTATTGATAGTACTGCAGATAGTGTAGCAATAAAGACAAATAAAGTTCAAGGGCTGAAAGGAAACAAAAATCTCTATATGTGAGAAATCTTATCTTTTTCTTGCAATTCTTTCTCCTTTTCTTTTTATCCTGACAATCAGATAAAGTGTGGGAGGCCATTTGTCTGCAAGTAGAAGGCAGTGACTGCTCTTGGAGTCCTCAAAAGGGAGAACTCTGTTATTGCTTAAAGAGAATCACAGGTCTGAGCTATTTACTGTAGAATATGTACACACCACATGCTTATCTCTTTATCCTACTTAGATAGAAAAGTATTTTGAGATTAAATTCTACAAATTGTTTTCAGAACTCTTTCTGGTGTACTTCTAACGAAACAGAAGAGGGGAATTTCTTAATGTTTCTGCTTCTGAAATCTTGGTCATTAATACTCAGTCACTCTAGAACAAATAATGCTGGTCCAAGGACATGAATAAACTTTGTATACATGCCTGTCACAGACCCTTTGAGTTGCAGGCACCTTGTTAAAAAAAGCAAGCAATGTTGTCTTCTACTGCAGATAGAAGTTTTTTCAGGTGCTGTTCTTCAGCAGCAAACTTGGGCATCAAAGTGCTTCTAGTCCAGTGGAGCCCTCACAAGCAGGATAAGTAAATCACTGGATATTTCCCAGCAGGACACTATCCTTGTAATTATTTTCTTCTGTGTTTCTTCTCAGCTCATGAAATAACAGGTGAGAAAAGTCTCCCATCCAAAAGCAAACCAAGACACAGAGATTGAAAGCTGGGCAGCTGCTTCATCGCAGAGTAACAGGCTACCAACATTTTACTTGCATTGCCATGGCAAAAACCAATCAAGCTCTGGCTACTAGGATTCATTTTCCTTCCTCCTGCATATCTCTTTGAGAAATTATTATCCTCTGACAGTTGCTGCTGGATTCTCCCTAAGAAATAGATCAGATAGGGATCCAAGCACACTGTGCAAAGGCAAGCCAAATAGAAACAGAAGCAATATTAAATATGTTCCTTTTGTCTAGGTTTGCTCCTTCCAGGTGACTATAGTTTCAGTGCAGCATCCATGGAGAATTTAATTAAGGAGGAACAACGGAAACAAACTATCCTCTTCCCAGCACATGTACTCTGATTTCAGTTTTAGAAACTTGCATGATGACTGCAAGAAGCACCCATACAGAAAAGCAAATCTTGATTGTTCTTCCTTCTTAAGTTCTGGTTACGTGTGGTAAATATTGTGCCCTTAAGTCATGTAATAACTCAGCTTTTTCACTTTGCAATAATACTACTGCTGTGTGAAAAGCCACCTGGAGGGTCCATTCTAATTACTGAATACATCCTGCATAAAAGTATTCAAAATTATTTTCAAATGTTTACTAACCACAGCTTCAATAATATTATTTTACAAGGATAGTTTAATTACAGTGTCCATCTAACTTCATTTATTTTCCTTATTTAAATGCTAGGCTATTCAAGTTGTAGACTTCTGTATATTTGGAAACAGGTGGCTGTTAAACTAAGTTCTAGTTGAGAGGACAGTATTAATCAATATATTGCAATTTGCAAAACACTTAAGACTTGAATCCCCCATTAAATCCAAATCTATCCTCACAAGACACGAATTATGGAAATGCATTCATATATTTCAGTGATACTAGTTACACATCCACATCTGCCTCAGACAAATGAATGGAAAAACACTGCTGTGAGTTAAACATGGAGCTGTTAGGCACATGGGAAGGTAGATGCAGCATTGCAGGCCACCAACTATTACAACAAATTTTCATGACTATGCAGTTATAATTGTTCCGTACCTGACAGATAATTTTCAAATACAACCATGGAATTTTAAAAAAATATAAAAAGATAAAAATCAGAAGTTTTTTGTAACTTTTCAGGGTAAAAACCACTGACTTTTGTGTTGATTATAGTCCCTGACTGAGCGAATATTTCTATGGAGTCACTAGACTATATCCTCTATTATTTTACATGCTGTTAATTTATGTAATAAAAAGCGTAGCAATCACAGCACTATATGTCAAGAGTCTTTGTAAAAATAAGGCACTTCATTTCAACAATTTTAATAATTATATTACAAAAAATTGTCCTGTTGCCACACCTACAATAAATCACAATCTTTTCATGGATTTGAAAGAAATTACAGGATTATCATGTGGATTAATAACTCTTGGGGTATGTAAATGGAAGAATGATACCCAAGGTAAGCAAAGTCTTCTGGAACCTTCCCTTACAAACTATCATCATACGCTAAAGACAGCACAAAGTTCAGCAAAACCAGCTCGAAGGCTTCTTTGAGCTTCAGAAGAATTGATCAGACCATGACAAAAGCGCATCAGTCAAACATAAATAGAGCTCACATTCATTCAGTATTGGTACCTCAATATTGGTACCTCACTGGTTTAAAA
This sequence comes from Apaloderma vittatum, assembly GCF_000703405.1. NCBI lineage: Eukaryota > Metazoa > Chordata > Aves > Trogoniformes > Trogonidae > Apaloderma > Apaloderma vittatum. The sequence continues at coordinate 11,386 of NW_009693284.1, forward strand.
GATAATGATGTTTCCTGTTTTCTAAAAAAAGAACAAATGCTTTAGAAGTGTGATGTAAAACCCCGTACAAGTAGACAAATCAAAATGGATTTTCACCAGGCTATTGGGTCACATACCTGTAACACAAGCCCCCTGATTTTCATCAGATTTATAAGTGTCAGTTCAAAATTATGAGGCACTTTCCTGTTTAAATTGCTGAGGCTTTACTTTTAGCACTGCAATAATATGGGTGGTTTAAGGGGAGGTCATTTTCTTCACAGAAAAGATCTGCTATAGCTCAAAACTTCTGACAAAAAAAAACCCATGACCTTGACTGACAATGAACGTACACTATTTCAAAGTGAAAGACAAATATTTGACAGGGTTATAATAGACTCAAATAGACCTCTCCAAAACAAATACTGTGTAAAGTCTTAATGACAGGAGGACTCTATTGTGATGAGTGTATCTATCCATTTCTTCAGGTCTCACGAACATGGTGGGCCCAGGGGTGCTGGTCTCAAGCCGAATCTCACCTGCCGTTGACGTCTGATTTACAACCAAGCATGAGCATTCACACACTCAATATGTGTCTGTGACAAAGGGGGCTCTAACAGACACAAGCACAGAATCTGACACTTCAGCCTTACTTTTGTTAACATGATGTTAGACTACATGACCCTTAGTCTATCTGGTTGCTGTCCGTAAAATGTGCTATTAGAAAATACTTCATTTGTTTCCCATTCTGTGATGACCTCACCAGCTGAGGCAGATTCAAGTTTTCATTGAAAAGAAATAAGGAGAAACAGAACAAATAAAACAAAAAAAAAACCACAAAAGAGAAATGTTTACAATTTCTGTCTTCAAATTGAAATTCTCTGAAGTGATTTGGTGTTGATCAAAGAGCAGAATTTCCCTGAAGTATCCCTAGTGCCCATTCTGAGCACAACAAGAGATGCTGTAGGAGAGGAAGAAGTTCTCTAAGTAAATCTTTGCAGAAGCCCCAAGTGACCAGAACACAACTTGAAATGGTCAAGGCCACTCATTCCTCAACACATGTTCTCACATGGTCCCTCTCCAAAGTAAGGGGTAGACAAGAGTAGAATTCTCAGCCACCAGGAACTTCATCATGAAAAGTCCTTCTGGATTTACAGGCATGAGAGAAGCCAAAACTTGGACCTCCTGAGGCCAATCATAATTTCAAAAATCTTCAGTGCTTTAAGACTTCACCTAGGGAAATCAAAAGTAAACAGTGAATGAGGGGGGATGGCACACTTCACTGACTGGGCAGTTTTAGAAAAGATTACAAGCCTTCATAAACTTGAGGGTGTTGCTGGCATCAAAATCTTCTTGGTTTATCCTGATGTTGCTTTGCACCTAGGAGGGTGAACATTCAGCTTCAGGACAAATATCATCTGACTTGTGAGGTTCTTTGTCTTCCAAACAAAGCTTTAGCTTTTTTTTTTCCTGAAGAATTTCAGCCTGATGGATATTGGCAGTGGAACTCATGTTAAATAATGCATGAATAGAGGGATGGGCACAAGAAGTGTCAGTTTTCCTTTTTATACCCTTTTCCCCTGCAGCCATTGAAACATATTTTATGCAGTTGCTTTATAATTCATATAAATATATAAAGGCTAACCCTGCACATTAGGCTCTGATGAATATCCTCTGCAAATTCATATGCAAAGCAGATGCAATCCTCAGGCCATTGGCACATGGCCCGTTGCAAAAGAGGTACCACCGTGTCATACGGCATTTTGTTGTTTCTGGCAATCTCTCTGAATTTAAGTCAGAAATGAAACTAAATGGAACAAAGGCCATATATTTTACACTCCTTTACATCAAAAGTACAAGCACACATCAGCATCCTTTCTCTAACCTTGTGTGATTTTTATCTATCTCCAGAGTAAATAAAGTCACTGTTTCTATTTTTCCTTCTCTTCAGAAATAACCACAGTTTTGTCAATGATTAGAAAGAGGTGGTTAAATAAGACATTATCTCAAAAAACTGATTCCCCATGTACAACAAACACTGTTTATTTCAAACACACGTAGATTTGTACTGCTTGCTCAGAGCTACACTATGACTAAAACAAAAGGATGATCACATTCAGGGAATCTTTTTAGTCATACATCTTGGCATCATATACTTTGACAACGAAAATATCTTAGCTTACTAAGAATTTGCTGTAACACTAGTGTCAATACGGAACTGAAAAGAAGTATCTTAAAATATTTGCTCTGGCATGATCCAAAGCCAACAGAAGTCATTGGAAAGACTATCACAGTCTTTCCTGGACTTAGTCCTTTAATAATCTCCAACAACCACAGTCTATCATGTATTGATACACCCACCTAAATAAAGTTGAAATATTTGTGCATCAGAGAACAATTAGACTGAGAAAAGCAAGAGAAAATGATACTTTCAAAGAACAATTTCTACTAAAAATTTAATATTAATATTTTACCACTAGGCTAAAACACCAGAGAATACAGCATATTACAACCCAAATGGTGACATAAGAAAGCCATTAAAATCCTAATTAAAGTGCATTCTGTATAACAGAAAGTCCTGGCAGTGCAAGTCATCTACCAAACACCATGAAATGCATCTGAGATTTGGAAAGATTGTGTGCAATTTTTTTTTTTTAAAGGACAAAATTTAGTTCAAGAGACAAAGAAGTTTAATAGCATTTGACTTGCCCAGCATATTAAGTTTGCCTGAAATTACACATTCATCATATAATGTGGTCCTTCTAAATGTTATTATTTATCCTATCCAAAGCTATCAGACTATCAAGCTCAGGGTCCCCATAAACTGGAACTATACAGAGACAAGCCACAGCTTTTTCCAGAAAAGCTTGACACTTGTAGCTCTGATCCAACAAATGCTCTCCACCATAATCTCTTTGGCATTAATAATTTATTATACTTAATGAGATTTCTAACATGCAGAAAATTAGACAAGTCGTTATGTCTTCAAAGGATCATTTCCTGCCAGGCCAAAGTAAGAAAGCAGCAGACACAAGGTAGAGAAATGATCAATCTGACTTAGACAAACAGCTCACTAATTCTTTTTCTGAGGCTATGAATTAATCGTCTCCAGTTACTTCTTACAAAGCCATTGTTACTTAGTTTTTATATATAACTATACATCTCAAATCTTTTTTTCAAGTGTTGCCTATCTGTCAATTATCATTAATTGATTCAAGGCTCTGTTAAGGTCTATTTGTTTGATACGTTTTTTAAAAGCTTAAAGCAGTTAATTTCCTCTCAGGTTGCTCCTCAGCACTGAGTATAACTTCAAATTGGTAAAATCGCTCTTCTCTCTCTTAAAACATCCTTCATTTATCTCTTTGTCAGCAGCAATTCCATTTCCTTTACACAAATATTGGTATTTCTTGACACTGTGACAGCCAGTTCCCACAGCACTAAAAATATGGTCCTTCTCCTCTTCCACTGCTTCTTCCCTTCCTTCTGATCTCATGTGTATCAGGCTAGAGCGAAACTGAAAGGATCTTCACCACAAGAGACCATCCCAGACATCTTTCCTGGGTAAGGCTGACTGGTTCATATTAAAACCTCAGATTCAGGCATACGCAGAAAACTGCTGTTGCTTGAGCCAGCTCATCTCAGTCACACATAATCACAAGAGAAACTTGCTCTTGCCATGTAAGAGGGTTTATTTCACCCTTGTGAAGAAATTTAAGAACAAGGAGATTGAAATATCCTACCAGAGTCAACACCTGTTCCTAAACCTCGAGCCTCTGCGGGTATGAGCACATACATTTTCTTCTGGCTGGAAAAACAGATGCTGTTAAAGCCTGGCAAAGCAACGAGCATGGGCACCGCTTGGCTTTAGCTCTTCCTCTGAAAAACAGCAGACTGGAGACATTCTAGCTATCAACAAAGCTGAGATGCAAAAGCTTCCAAAACATCTCTGAAAGCAGCAAATTACCATTGCAGGAGAGATCTCAAAAAGATGTCAGCAAAGGATCCTATTGGTGTTAACATCAATAGTTTTGTAAATATATTCCCATATTCATCTACATTGAGGCTAAATTAGCCTGCATGTTTGTGTTGTCTGCATTTGGTTTTAGTTTTAGTTTTAGTTTTAGTTTTAGTTTTAGTTTAGAGTTAAGCATGCTCAATAAAACAGATGAAAGGAATCCATGAGAAAAAAGGGAAGATGCTAAATCAGAGTTGAGGTCAGCAAAGTACAGATGCCAATGTAAAAAGGCAGGTCAGTTTTAGAAATAATAGGATATGGATTTACACTGCTTTCCACTTTTACATTCAAACGGGGGACCTGGATCCCACCTCTTCTTTAGGCTGTGGGACCAGTCTGTGTGAAAGTAGAAAAGTGGCAGATGAAAATGGTCTTTATCCACTGTAGAGACCAAACATATGCTGTGTGTGTAGATTTAAGCAACACCTACTGAGTCACCAACTTTTGTCGTATTTTGTGGCCAGCATGGAATCAGTGTTTTGTTGGTGGGGGATTTTCTGCGGGGCTGAGGAGGGAGATTTAGCATCTAAGATGTTTTTATCATGCTACGATTTTTTTAACTACTGCATTTGAAACGTACCAAAAAGAATGCAAGTGTCAGTACTTCTTGCAGTTTCTTCTGCATTTACCTCTTCTTGTTAGAATTTATCTTAGTAATCACACATTGCTCTGGAGCAGCAAAAACGTGTCCTGGTTTCTGTCAGAAATATTGCACTTAGTATGCAAAGTTGTTTTTAATCTTCAGATTGGTCTGCATACATACAGATAGTGCCTTGCAGCATTGTTTTTGCAGCCTTAATGGGGAAAATGTACGCACTGGGGCAAAGTAATTGGATTTCAGCTGAGAAGTAGCATTTGAATGAAATCAATAAAGATTCTGTCATCTAATATTTTAAGTTTGGTACAATGTGTATACTGCAGGTCAGTGTAAATTCATTAAAAAGATCAATGCAATGGAATTTGTCTTGGGTGCCTTGAAATATCCTAGGGTGACTTGAGAGGAAGTTGCCAAGGAAACAAGAGATGCAACTCAGGGAAACATTTAGGTGTTTTAAGTTGATGGCTGAATTCTACTGAGTTTATAAGGTGTTATAGTACAAGAAGTTGTCATGGAAACAAAATTCATCAAATGGTTAATGGATAGCCAAGCTGGGCAATTACTGCAGGTGGCTGTGTCAAAACACTTTGGGCCAGAACACCCTTAAAAAATGTGAACTCTACACAGGTTCTTTGTGGTTTTTTATCCCAGGTAATAAGACCAAATTGTGCTTAGGCACCAAAACGGCAGCTATATTAGCAAAACTATTAACCAATAGACTTCTTTATGGCTGGGTTAATTTTGGATGCTATAAACCATAACTCCTTAACCAGTATCTAGAAGCACTCCTATAGTTAATAAACCTGCTCTGGATTTCAAATCAACTTCTCTCACACTATTGTTCATATTAAATGAAACATTGTAACTAGAAATACTTTTAAAACTCAGTTTATGTCTTGACTGGTGTTTTTTCTCTGCCAAAAGCTTTTTGTCTGTGGTGATGGTTTGGGTTTGCTTTATTTTTCTGGTTTTTAGTCCCACATCTACTCTCCTTCAATAATAAATCCTTGCTGAAGTTATTTTAATTTCTGTAGCAGAACATAACAGTCATTTTCCAGGATCATTCAGGCATCAATGTCTTTCTTCCTTTAATATTCTGTTTCAGCTTCTTAGTTTCCTTTCTTATTAGGTATGATGTAATTCTTAGCTTGTGCACAGTGCTTTAGGGTCTCAGTACTAATGTGAAAACTCTTATAACTTGCTATCAAATTCAAAGAAGAAATCGAAGAATATATACTGTAATATGGAAAGTATATTCTTTTTAATGTACTAGAGGAAACCGTGATGCTGGCACTCTCAGGGAGATGAGCTGATACAGACACTCTAACTGAAGGTGTAGAAGGCCTGCTTTCATCTAACATACAGCTAAGATAGATAAGGTAGCACTCCTGCATGAAAACTTCTTTCCCAATGCTACTCGTGGCTTACAGTAACTTTACTTCCCCAATGAAATCTCACTTTTAGCCCTCAGATACTTGTTTCCGGGAAGTTTTTCCTATCTAAAACTCATCCTAGGAACATCATGCTATTTCATTTGCTAAAAAGCTCCTGGCCATTATATTCTAAGATCAGACAGTCACTTGTTAAAAATAACAGCTTTTTGAGATGTTTTGCAAACATTTTTGTCTGCCTTGAATAGCAAGGAGTTAAGATGCCAAATACTGTATAACAGCATTTTTAGCTACTTCATCATTTTAAGTTATAGCTACGGTTATAAATTATACATTATGCCACTTCTCCCAGCTCCACACATAGACAAACTATACATTTTGAAGTGTATCTGTGCTTGCAGAGGAAAGGGGTCAAGAAAGCTTGTGCCATTTGCATGGAAAAGCTGTACGCTTTAATGAGGTTTAGCTTTTACCTGAATGCACAACAACCTTCCTTTTCACCCTTTCACCCTGTCCTCACCATTGTACCTCAAGGGTGGCATAAGTTGGTGGAGTATCTGCACACCCTGTGGTCCCATCTGCCCTCTGTCTGTTGCCCCGGGTTGCTCCTCATCCAGTGGTGCATTGGCTGCACTCCACTCAAGGCTGACAGGAGAAAAAAACAGGAAATCCAGTTCAAAAATGCAAAATTTTCTAGCCCAGCAAGACCTCTCCAGGTTTGTGTATTTGCACCCAAAGGAAGGGACCGTAAGATGGAGTGTTACTTTCACATTCATCTTCACATCTGTCTCATACACAGTCCAGATGGATGCTTGGATAGAACAAAAAATAAGAGACTAGCTCTCACAATTTCATTAAAAGTCTCAAAATATTGGTACTTTCCCAGACCCTTGAATGTTTTCCAGGAGAAACTCAGCTTTCATATAAGTTTCTAGCCTTCATGGTCATGGAGAAAAGGTTTTGAAAAGGTTTTTAAAAGGTTTAGGAGGAGAGGAAAAAGAAACTAACACCTTGTATAGGGTGTTTTTATGGTTCTTTTTTAAACATCTCTATGTTTTTGAGTGGCTTAAATCATAGTAAATGAAGAGTTGGGACTAGTTGAGAATCGCTACTCTAAATGTGAACGTGTTTAGCATGAATACATGGCCTTGGAAACCACACACAATTTTTTACCATCTTTCCCCCTAGCAGAAAAACTAAATAGAACAAGGATTTCACTGAGCACCACATGCTGTCCCTGAGCCATGAAGGGTACAGTAAAATAAAAATAAGAAAAAGAATCATTGTTATTTGCAACATTTTAGTTAAGCTTACATTGCCCTTAAATGTATTCTGCAACCTGTATGATTTTGAAATTGTACAGTGTTGTGCTAAAGATAATAAAATAACCTTGAATTGTGCCTCATAGCAACACAGTCAATTAACCACTTACATATCGACAAAATACTTGAATATATTGTATTGCGTCAGGATGCTATGTTATACTTCTCTGTATACTGCATTCAATTAACTCAAGGCTGTTGCTACTTCCTGAGTATGCTGCAGAATAAAGTCCTTTAAAGAAAGGGCATTTGCCTCTTGTGCGTCAACATATTCAAACTTTCAACTACAATGAATCTTCTGAAAGTTTAATTTCAACACTATTAGCACTAGAAAGTCTGGTTTTAAGGCCTGTTGCAGTTTAAGAGAGCTGAGGAAGTAGATCAGTCTCTGGCTCATTACTCATTGCCCAAGGATGGTGCAGTCAGCTGGATAATGGCAAAAATGTGTCTTTTTGTTTTCCAGGCTTGCTATGCCAGATGTTCTTCTTTTTATAGAGAATTTATTAGAAGGTATTAACTTCTTGAGATCTTAGTTAAAGGAGCGTGGGAATAAGAAACCTTAAAGATATTTTTTGTTTGTTTTATCAACTATTTGCATTAACTAAGCAGCAAGAAAAAAAAACAGAAATACAAGGAAGAAAAAAAGAACAAGAAAAACTCCAAAAAGCCCAGCTGTAATTGCAGTATTTGCCCAGCAACTGATTTTACTTGATGTTATGCAAATACAAGCTGAAGAGATATTGAAGCCCTGGGAATCCTGGGATACACAGTTATGCTAGTCTCATAATTTTCTGTCCTTCTTAAATGCTCATATGGTTTAGCACATACACAAGATTTACTGGCATCATTGAGGATTCTTGTGTACTTTGTAATCACCAGGGCTACTGTATTCCATCAGGGATAACAAATTGTGCTTCACCTAACTAATATGACAAGTATTTCAGGTTTTGACTATTCACAAAAGGCTACTTTCATGCTGAAATACACACAGAAATTTAATGCATGTACCTGTGAAATTTGCAGCAGGCCCATAAAGGAAAAGGCAAAACTCCATAAATGATTCCTTATGAATGATCCTTCCATCTGTAAATGTGAAAATTGGACCTTAAAAAAATCAACACTCCTTTTTCCATTAATATAACCTTCAAAATGAACATGTCTGTGAGCTTTTTGCTCTTGAAAAACGTAGCTGAAGCAACTAAGGAGGCCAGAGCTGTCTTCCCAGAAGTCTGTTAAATAATGCATAATAAATAATAAACCAAATAACTTTGAGGCACTTCAAACCAGGCACAAAATACAGAAAACTCACAGTGGTTAGTCAGTGTACCAGAACCAGGGATTCAAGACATTTTTATTCAGTTGTGCTACCCAGAGCTGTTTCTTTCTCAGTAAAGTGTTGTTTACACAAAGCATCCACAGCAGAGGAACATTTTAGGCATCTTGCGTATGGCACTTCCCATTAGGAAACACAGCTTGTAATATGGAAATTAAACAAGAAGAAATTACATCTATACATGACCTCTCAAAGGAGAAGGAAAGGAACCTTTTTTCTTCCAGTGCTTTGTGGCAAATCTTCTCCTTGTTTACATGCTCCTTCAGAAATTTTCAACTCTCCTTTCATCAGCAGTAGTCCCTGCAACTTCCTCCTATGGACTCACGGGCAAGTTTAAGCCTATGGCCAAAAGACTAGCACACACTGAGCAAGAAAAGACCCATAAAAGGGTGCAGGCTGGGACAGCCAGTCCCTTGTTTAGCATCAAGAGGACAGTTGTGCACTGCTAGGCGTGTGTGTGCACACCTGTGAGCTAAATCTATTGCCAAGTCGGTGTGGTCCCGCCTTGGTGGTCAGCAGTGGGGAAGGAGCACAGAGGCAAGGATGCTAAATGCCAGCTGTCACTTGCTGGGGGGCTGCAGCCTCCAGGGTGGACACCTCCAGCAGTGGCACCAGCTTCTCATCCAGCTGAGAAACCAGACCACCTGGTCTCAAACCTATTTGCTGCAGGGCCTGCTGACCCCACCGATGGCATCTTTCATCCCGGGGGAGAGAAATCTTTCATCCTCTCCCAGCACTTCGCAGCCATTCTCTGCTCTGGATTGGGCACAGCATGGCTGCATTGCTGAGTCAGATGTTCAGAGACCACCATTCAGCAGGTTTAGCCCATGTCCCTCGCTGGGCCAGCAGACGCCTGTTCAGAGCTCAGCAAAGCCCAGGTAGAAGGTTTAAGCGCACTGCTGACAGGGAGATTTGTACTCAAACGTGGGTGGGCGTCTGAGTTAAGCCTGCGGTGAAAACATGCTCTCAGTCTAGATGATCCATCACAAGAGTGGCATATCCAACATGCATCAATGCACATTTACTGTCCTAAATCATGCTGTCGATAGTATCAAGAAAGAAAAATGAATAAAGCAACAAGAAATACCAGATAAGGACAAAATGTGACAAGTTAAAATACATATGTACATCCGTTAGCACGCATGCACACCCTGTATGTACACTGTGAAATTAATTGCATTTCCCCTGATAAAATCGTCAGGGAGATAATTCAATTTCAGCCATAAAATACAGCTCCAGTTTCTTGGGTATGTCATAGATTTTAAGGACTGTAGTATCTAACTACCACTTGATAGTCTGGGATTGAAAGAATCATTAAGCTCGCTGAGAAAAGTGTGCAAAGCCACTGATAAAATGATAACCTAAAAGACGGACAGAAATGAAAACCTCACTTCTCCCTCCTGCCTCTACTTACTTCCCACTCCTCAGTGCTGGATTCCTTAACCTTTGCCACAAATCACTGGTAAATAGTCTGGGCTAAAATTAGATATATAGCAAAGGGTAGGTGTTACCATCTGCTGCATGTTGTTAATTCCTGATGGCCTGATAACATCTATTTTTGATGTTCTTTATTAGCTTTCAGGGGAGGAGAACAGAGGGATAGGCCTCTAGTGCCACCATCAGTGACATGTGAGTACTTGCTGCTTTTCTTCAGTTGACAGCCAGCTTCGCCACAACAGAGGTTTGTATTTAGAAGAACTTTCTAGGTCAGACAGGAGACCATGGATACTCCTCTCGAGTACACAGTAAAAGAATTGACCATGACACCTGTATCTGCTTTCAATTCCTTTGGCAACCAGCATTTCCTCTTTCATGAAACTGGACCAGTTTCTCTGCCGTGATCTTTTTGTTGTTATAAGCAATAGTCATAATTAGAACGAAGCAATAATAGACTGTCCATCTATCTTGGTTGTCTGGCAAGACAAAACCTCTCCCAAATACTGAGCGCACTTAAAAACCTGTGTACACGGCAAACATAAGCTTAGATTAGCAATGAGTGACTGATGGCTACATTACCTGCTAAGCGAACTACTCAGGTGAAGAAAGTATTATTCAGTTCTATTAATTGGCTGAGGAAGTACCAACTGTACCTCCTAGGCATTTTTATTGTTTAGAGCTAAAGAAATACAATACTCTTGTTTCACCTGGATTTTCAAGAGTCAGATGACTATTTTGACATTCAAAATCATGTGAAAGCTTAAATAACCCTCAAGCAAATCTAGGTCTAACATGACATGAGACCAATTTGTTTGACCATCATAATGTACCACAGCATTGTCTAATAGAATGTTGTCTCTTTAAATTATATTATTTTAGACATTATCCTTCATCATACTGTTCTGAAACCATCAATCCTGCTTTATTTCACCTTGCTTTGGACCCTCCATTTTCATTCTTCACCTACAATCATGCTCCCAAAGACAGAGTAAGTAAACGAGAAAAGTGACTTAGACTACATAAGTCTAAGCCTCTTACTCAGTAACGAGCATGGTTCTTTAAAAACAAGAGCTGAAGACCTGAGTTGCCGTTTCTATTGTTTCCATTGTACATGGCTAAGCATTTTGCATCATGCACGGCTGACTACACTGCCAATATAAACTGAGAGGAAAAAATAACTCACGAATTAGCTCAGACTACACAGGCTAAACAGAATCTTCATCATAGGTAAAATTATCAAGAAATACGTGAAAGTTTCATTAAATATTTTTAAGGCTTCCTTCATTAACACAAGCTTGGCATGTATTACAAGTTTTCTCTAGGAATTCCAACCTTTATACTGACCCTTTATTTTGGAATTCAGACTTCATGTAGACTTCTCACTTTTCTCTTGGAGATCCTCACAAAAGCTCCCTCATTGCATGCTGCCAGATATCTCTTCCTTCCTTGGTAATACTCAACAATTCTCTTTCTTCTCCAAGGTGCTAGAGATAGTGTCTGACACCATCTGTGACAGCTAAGTGCTTCCTCCTTTAATGAATGAGATGATGCAGCAGTCCAGCCCCAGCTCCCATTGAGCTGCTGTCCTGGCTGGGTGTCTCTGCCATCCTGACTGGTCTGCCCAAAGCCCTTCCTAAGAATACTTACTTTTTTTCCTTCCAACTGCATGAAATAGCCAACCACCAAAGCACCACTATCAGGACTAGCCAGTACATTTGTTTTCAGCATCTCCATGGTGAGTCAGTGAGACAGATGTATTCTTCAGGGCTAGCAAAGTCGCATTGCCTTCCTTTGAATAGCTGAGGTATTTGAAACTGCAAAACAGCTTCCCACAGGAGGTGAGTGAGCCTCAGCCTGAGATGGCTCAGGCCCTCCTGGAAGACTCTCTGCCTGGAAACATTAGAAGGTAAGAAACAGTAACAGGAACCGTAAATGTAAATGTCAAGGAAGAGACTTACTACTCACAAACGATACATTAAAGATCCTCCTCCAGTGGGAGAACTGTGTAGGATATTAAGCTCTTTCCAGTCATGGAGCAATGTTAGGCAGAGCTGAGACACATGTAACCAAAGTAGATAAATGCTTTGGCTGCTTTTAGAAAGCCTCCTGAAATATTTGGTCTTTTTCAATCTAAACAGATTTATACCTCAACAAGAACAAGCTATACTAGGACAAGCAGTTAAAAGTGAATGTCTGCAGGTGAAAATGTTACCATAAAAGAGAGAGCATAGCTCCAACACACTGTGTGACCTAAAAGTGAGAATTGCTAGATACTTAGCTCAGTATTTCTAAAACCATGGTCTGTGGTGTTTCTAAGAGTCAATAAAAGACATAAAAGATGTTAAAAATGTTAGGTGGCAACAGCAGCTGTAGTTCATTTCTACAGGATGTAGGATACAAATGCAGATTGTAACACAAGACTGTACCATTGACAAGTCGAGAAAATGCAAATACCCTTAACTGCTAGCAGCAGCTCAGTTCCTTAAAGGCAAAGGATTAAGTATAAACCCATGCAGCCTGTGATTAGGGTTTGGTTTGATGCCCCTGTAAGACATGGAAGGAGCTACTTCTGATGCAGCGAGTAAAAGGCTAGGTCACATGGAAAAAGATGAGTCAAAAAATAGTCACAGATGGTTTAGAAAACACTATGCCTGCCTTATAAGGAGCTGTCTGTTATTTTCTACAGTCTGAACAAGCTGAAAAATTCACAGAAGGGATCATCAGTAATGGAAGAAGTGGACACCAGGAACTGTTGGGCAAAGGGCTACATCTTTGCTCATGAAAACTAGCACAATTTCATCAACTCCAGTCAAACTTCCCAAGTTCATACCAACTGAGGAATGTCAGATGTATCTCCAAGAACTGCCCTGTAGAGAAGTGAGAGAGAATAAAGGTCTTGCAAAAATGAAGTTATCATCTACAGTATCCACTGGGAGAAAGAAAACTAAATACTTGTATCTGTAATTCTTAGTCACAAAACCACAGAATTATCGAGACTGGAAAAGACTTCTGAGATCAAGTCCAGCC
>NW_009693285.1:0-314 GCF_000703405.1 Apaloderma vittatum
CCGTCCTCCTGACCAGCCTGGGGAGCAAATCAGGCTTCCTGGCAAGGGGAGCCCAGCACCTCATCTTGCTGCTGCTCTCTCCAGCCCCACGGTGCCTGCCGAATCGTGCCTGTGGACTCGGGCGCCGAGGCTGGGCTGTGCCGAGAGGAGAGCTCACGCTCTGCTCGCGTGGTGCTGGAAAATGTTTGCTTTTTGTGCAATACCCCGATGTCGCTGACTTCTGTTCCACTGCTGTGTTTTCTCGCACGGCATCTCTGAGCTGTCCCTGGACACGGCAGAAGAGGGTCCCTGCTCAGCCCGGGGCTTTGCAGTGC
>NW_009693285.1:374-1335 GCF_000703405.1 Apaloderma vittatum
CGCCCGCCGCACGGCGTTCACGAGCCTCCCTGTCTCTCTTCCTTCTCCAGCTGAATATCCTGGTGGACACAGGGAGCAGTAACTTTGCTGTGGGAGCTGCGCCTCACCCCTTCCTCCGGAGATACTACCAGCGGCAGCTGTGAGTATGCTGGAGAGATACAGAGCACAGCCACTGCTTCATGGGCCCGGGACACAGCCCTGGCCCCACATCTGCTCCCACTGTGACCAGTTGTGCAGGCACCCGCTCCTGCTCCGCACCACTCTTACTCTGGCTTTTTGATGCCGTTGCAGGTCCAGCACCTACCGCGACCTGCGGAAGGGCGTGTATGTGCCCTACACCCAGGGCAAGTGGGAAGGGGAACTGGGCACTGACCTTGTCACCATCCCTCACGGTCCCAACGTCACCGTCAGAGCCAACATCGCTGCTATCACGGAGTCGGACAAATTCTTCATCAACGGCTCCAACTGGGAGGGGATCCTGGGGCTGGCGTACGCCGAGATTGCCCGGGTGAGTCCTGGCTCGAAGCCGGCCAGGCCCCGGCTCTGCTAGCAGCTCCGGGCACCCTGTTTGATCACCTCTTTCCTTGGCTCTACTCAGTTCCCTGGGGCCCAGCTCACAGCTCTGCTGGGGACCGCGAGCTCTGCTCCATCAGCACGCAGAGTTAGGATCCGTGGGGGCACAGTGCTCCCCTGGGCACGGAGAGCCACTGGAGAAGGGATAGCACTGACACACTCCTGTTCTGACTCTGCTTTCTCCTCCTGCCAGCCTGACGACAGCCTGGAGCCCTTCTTTGATTCCCTGGTGAAGCAGACGCGGGTGCCCAACATCTTCTCCCTCCAGCTTTGTGGGGCAGGCTTCTCGCCCAACGAGACAGAGGCCCTGGCCTCAGTGGGGGGCAGCATGGTGAGTGCCCTGCAGGCAGCGGGGAGCTCGGGGGGCTGCCTCTGGAGGCACTGTCCT
>NW_009693285.1:1382-1754 GCF_000703405.1 Apaloderma vittatum
GTCTCTGCCGCAGATCATCGGTGGCATCGACCGCTCGCTGTACGTGGGTGACATCTGGTACACACCCATCCGGAAGGAGTGGTACTACGAGGTCATCATTGTCAAGCTGGAGGTCAACGGGCAAGACCTCAACATGGACTGCAAAGAGGTGAGGGGGTAGACAGGGAACTGCCCCACAGACACACGGCTCGGTCACTGCTGCCGGAGGGGCAGCAGGAGGGGAGTGGGGCCGGGGTCTTGTAACTTGGTTGCTCCTCTTGTGCCCCCAGTACAACTACGACAAGAGCATCGTGGACAGTGGGACCACCAACCTCAGGCTGCCAAAGAAGGTGTTTGAGGCTGCAGTGAAATCCATCAAAACGGCTTCTTCGG
>NW_009693286.1:0-14682 GCF_000703405.1 Apaloderma vittatum
CTGACCACAACTCTTTGAGTGCGACCAGCCACTCAACTGGACTGAGGTTTCAGCGCCTGCTTCTGAGGTGGTGAGTGTATATTGCTATCCCCCTCATCCCTTTTTTAGGATAATAAAAGGGCATTCATATAGAATTAACCTCACAGCTGAATTTAGGTAATTTACACTAAATCAGGCTAGTGAACTGTCTTATACTACTTGACAAATTCTCTTGTTTCACATGACATCAGGCAAAATAAGAATCTGAATTTTTTTTTCGAAGTAAAAAGAAATGTAGAGGCTTAGGGAACAGGAAAGCTAGAGTTTGGAGAGAGATAAATTTTAGTGCATAAAAATACATATCCGTCTATATAATGTACCCTGAAATGTATGAAGTAAAATCCATTTTAACCCAAGTCCTGTCCACATTAGTCCGTATCCTCACTATTAACTTGGTCTTTAATGTCATTATTCACATGGTGTTTCTGCAATGTGATTATTACCATGCAACTATTTAGACAGAATTAGGATTACTTGCTGAAATGTTCAGAGCTGTCCAGTTACACTGGGTGCTAGCAGGAGTAATATTTTGTGCCAGTATTTGTGGACACATATAAAATATGTCCTCTATTAAAACAGATGCAAGTGATTGCAATTTAATGCCACTCAAGTATAACTAATTAAATAGTTTAATTAGCTAATAAGGCTTATACTGAAATGAGCAGCGCTTAATGAAATGGGCAAAAATGCTGAATACTGTATTTACATTGCATTATATAGGACAAGGCTTGAAAACAAGTTCTGCTTTCTTAGTGAAATATTTACACAAAGTTTTCTATCTTATATTTTCTCTAACTGTGTTTGCTTTGTTAATTAGTCTGTACACATGTTATCTGTACATGTGATGAATAGATAAAATCAGACTACCATGGCCATAGCACAGATGAACGTGCTGGTGTTCACACTCTGAAAGAATGGAGAAAGGTGGAGAGTCATCATATGTTTTACCAGAGCAATGGCACTTTTTGTGGGTCAATAAAGGAGAAATTTTGCTTTTAAGACTTGAAGTAAGTCTATCTTTCCTGATATTTAAGTGAAAAGCTCTATTACTTCTGATTTTAGATTTTGGAAAGTTACTATAAATGTTAAAAGAGTGTTAAATGAGTGTAGTGCCTCCACGTGTGTAGCTGCCAGCTGCCAGGCCATCGTTTCTACCTGATGAGAAGATGTACCTTGTCTTTGGTCCAGCCATCCTCCCCACACAAGACTACACAGAAACTCTCTTAGGTGTGCGAAACCTAATAAAATGATATGTCTTCTATCTGCTGAACACAGTTGTAAGACGTCTTGGGAATCAATTAAAATAGCATTCAGGCCTGAACATTATGATATTTTGTCCTTCCCTTTTTGTGAAGGAGATTAGAAATGCCTGCAACACTTGAGGCCAAGGAGCTTTACCTTTCATGTCCCATAACATCTAAAAGTTGCTGCACCCTCCTGCCATGAAAAGTAGTTAGAAAAATTATATTAAAATACAAAATAAGGCTCTAAATAAGACTCCTTACTGGGGGACACTTGTCCAGAGAACACAGCTGTCTATACTTTCAGGAGACACAAGATCATCAGCAAAAGGATTTGGATCCCCAGGCAGAAAAATTATTCAAAGTCAGAGTTAGTCAAACAGAGGGCATACGAAAATAATGGAGTCTGAACAATACAGTCACTATTCTCACTCCATATGCTGTCTATGGTCCCTCTGCCCAGGCTTGCAAAGTCCAGATGTCCTTGTTACCCTGAGAACAATCGTGGACTTTATCTTCACCACACATATAGACCAGAAAGCATGTATCAGTTTATACCATCCCAGGGATGTGTTATCATCAGCTTTCTCTTGAAAAGTAAATAAAACACATTCTGAGTTAGTATTTTTCTCTTCTTTTTTTTTTCCTATCAAAATCATTGGTTGGATTCATATTCGAAGGATCCTGAAACAATTCGTCTGAGAGCTTTTTTGGTTCACATAATTTGGGGGATGCATTTAATTGTCATTCTTTTGCTTTGCAGATGAGATCTACAAAAACATACCTAATAAACAATGTAAGTATTTTTAAAATATTGGCTAATCAGAATGATTTGTGTCAGGAATCCAATTCACAACTTGCAATTAATATCCTGTTTATCAATTCATGCTAAAATAAACACTAATTATGGCACGTTTGCTTCATAAATGATCTGGTTTATGTTGTTAAGAAATGCTTTGTGTAACCTGACTGTTTTTTATTCTGCAAATCAATTGCACAACTGCTTGGTCCCATAGAGAAGGCAAAGCTATGCCACACATGGTGGCTAAACAGCATATGAATTAAACTCCATATAAGCAAATTTCTTTGTAAGTAATTTATATTGTATAGTAAACTTGTATCCAACTAGAAGAGCAAATTAAAACATTAATCACATCTGTAAAATTTAAGGCCTTGTGCATACAGAAAAAACATTAGGGAAATACATTTTCCTGTATTGCTGAAATAAATATTCCACATATGGAAGCCAGTCTAATCCTTCTCATTATAGTGTGGATGAAGATGAACATTAAGCCCATATAACATTTCTTTCAGAATTAGTCGATAGCTCATTTTAGTAGGTAGCACATATTTCCAAACCTGAAATGCCCACATTCAATCAGATTTGCAGCCTTTTTCCCTTTGCTGCTGAAGCTTTTCATCACTGTTAGGTAACCACTGTGATTATACCGTATCACATACTGATGAGAAGACAGAACAAGATCTCTCCCCAGCGCTGAGCAGGTTGTAAGCTGTGGCAAACTAACTTGCTCTGAAATTATCAAGTGTTCCAGCACTCCTTAGCATTACTAACATAGGCAGCCTGCCAGCCCCCTCTCCAACATCCAAATCGTCTTCTCCTCTTAACCACATTTTTATCCATCTGCTTCACAAAGCAGACCACATGCTTTGACTTACTCTAGTATTTGAGTACAATGTGAGTTTACTTTAGATCTAAGCCTTTCTGTGCTGTTTCATCAAACGTGGTACTCTCTGTGAATGGTTATCTAATTGCCACTGGAGCACAGAATTTAAGCCCCAAAGTAGCAGTGTCTTTATCGTCTTATTACTTAATATTTTAATACCATATTACTGTTCTCATCCATGACTGAAACCAGGCTGGATCCTCCTCCCTGGCTCATACCCACAAGGGGATCCAAAATACAAAAAACACCCATTCCCTTGAACTTGAAAAGGAGGTGTAGGGCACACTTAATGATACTTAGGAAGCAGCGATCAAAGTACAGCTCCTCTGGTCTCTCCCATTTTCCCCTTCCACCTCCAATAAAAGGAGGCAGAGCCCAGGCTTTTAAGAAACAATTAAAAAAAATTATATGCTTCTCTGAAAGCTAGGAAGATTCATCCTGTAATATTTGAGGGTGTTATTCAAGATAATAAACATTTCCAATTTCTTTTGTCCCATTACTGTTTTTAAGTGTTTTCTTTAAAACAAATTTAAAATAACTTATGTTGAAATGATGATTGGTTATTAACTTTAGAGAAAGTCACAAGAGAAAATTCTTCCACTCTCAAAAATGCAAACTGATAGCTCAGTGTGGATTTGTTTACATAGTTCTGCCCATACATGTGAATTGCCACGTGCTATTTTAATAGTAGGATGTGCATACAGTATTACAAAAACATGAAAATTGTATTTTTGAAGCTACCATGTTTCTTTCAAAGAACTGTATTTTTAAAGTAGTATCTAAGGCAGGATGTATTTTTAAAGTGGCATCAGGAGAGAGATGCCTAGTGGGACTGTCAAAAGTATGCTAAATTCCTAATTCCAATTAAAATTAACAGAGATTAACTCCCTAAAGACTATTGAAAGATTTTCTAGGTACCTCTCTTACTATCAGAAATTTAAACACTTCTGAGACTCTTGCAAAGGCCCTTAATGTTTTAGGAAAATTTTTTTTGCCTTTTCATTTTTTTTATTTTTTTTTGCTTTTTTATCTTTTTTCATGGGGTAATGTAGACGCCACCATGCTCCTGTCTGGAGTACAGTACCAAATTGCAGATCTGCAGTCCAGTCCTGAAATCAAAGACCACCACTTATAAAACATTAAATGTTATATGAGGAGCCTCTCCTGTCCTTCAGTTCTGAGCTTCTGCACCAGCCAGATCCAGCCATAGCCCATAATTCCTACGTATATCCCTGTACCACCAAAATTTCATGAAGACTTCTCACATGGAAGAGCTGTACTTTTTCAAGACTCTCAAGGAACAGGACCGGGTTTATCATTTTGTTACGTGGTACCACCTAAATACTGTTAACATCCTATTAAAAAGCTACGTTTAATAAAGGAAATACAAAATTAATTACTTTTCTTCTTCTTATCTCCTGTACTCCTACACCCATTTACCCTGGCACTTTGTCAGTAGTGTGCACACAGTGATGTGCACACAGATGGAATGGCTGCTGCTTCTTTAAATCCAGCAATAGGCTGTGAACCAAACAGGAATGGAAAGGCAAATGTCATCCATGGTATGATGAACCTAATTGACAAACCATTTGTTTCCATATTTTACCATGGTTGTATTTCACTGTCTGTATAGTATCTTATCTATTCATCAGTGACATAGGAAAGTAGAAAGGGAAATGACCCCCAGAGCAGGATACGCCTTCCAAGGCACTGACTCAAAAGGGTGCACAGGATACTTTGGTAGTTTTGAGGAATACTGTCATTGCCTGGAGTAATCAGAGGTGAACTTCTTCCTGACTTATTATTTCTTCCATGCCCCAAAGTTGTGATTCTCAGAGATTTGCACTCACCTACCATTCTCAGCCCCTGCTGTTTCAGCAGGAAATCACAAACACATTAACTGGCATTTCCATCCTCAGTGGTAGATATTTAAGTCACTCCGGTGAGTGACTTGCTCAATTTTGCTGCTGCAGTAACTCCACCAGTAATCCACCCATCCTGGTGTAACCCCTGTAAGAGACTTGGTGAAACTGAATAGCCCTTTCTGAAAGTCATTTTGAAAGAAGGAACTTCCAACGCACTCCTGTCCCACTTCATTTTCACCTCACAGACCCGGGGCTTGCAGATTGTACAGACGCTTGTGGGTCCTGGTTATGGTAAGATAAAATTTCTTTAATTCTCTTTTTGAATTTTATTTACCAAATTTAGATTAATATTTTAAGTTCATGCTATTTATGTATTTTATTACAAGAGTTCTTTAAATTTAAGTCTAAGATGCTTTGAGTATTCCACATAATTGAGCACTGTACTGCTGAGTATATTGACTATTATTACCAATGTAATGGCATCCCCTGCCTTCTAGCTGACTAGATGATTATTAGGCATAAATATCTGTGTATTGGTAATTAGAAGAAAACAGTATAACAAAATAAATGGATAGGAACAAAAAATAAAATAGAGCCCTGAGTTTCAAATACAAGACACAACACAGAGCTACTTCTAATGAATTGAAGTTACCATTTTTGATGAAGATCAGACTCCTTTTTGTTTGAGGATGCGTATAAATAACTACTCTCACACCAGAAAGAATTATATTCTATCCTAGAAGATGGACAACTGTCTTCTCAGTGGATTTCCATACCAAAATTTATGCTAGGAATTTGATTTAGAATGCAATAATAAAACCCCCAAATCATGCCTTCTCCCTGTCTCAAAATAAGGTGTATTTCATGCTGACAGTGCAGACACTTTTTTTATTAAAAAAAAAAGAACAAAACCAAACCACT
Source organism: Apaloderma vittatum (assembly GCF_000703405.1). Classification (NCBI taxonomy): domain Eukaryota; kingdom Metazoa; phylum Chordata; class Aves; order Trogoniformes; family Trogonidae; genus Apaloderma; species Apaloderma vittatum. The sequence goes on from NW_009693286.1 coordinate 5,752, forward strand.
TTTCTGAAATCTTTGTTCATTTGGATAGCCCAGAATATTTGATGTCATCACTGAGGCTTCTCCTAATATGTATATGTTACTAGTTCTTTTCTATAATACATGTACAAACCACAAAAGACAAACCTTTTTTGTTTATGATCAGCAATATGCATCCTTCTTCGCTGGCTTTGTCATAATACCCTCCCCCCAAAATTTAAATACTAAGGCTTAAAAGTGTTTTCACAGTGTCAGAGCTGAGGTGTTTATTCCTTTTCTACGGACTGAGCATTAATTATTTTTTAATTGCATAAATGTATTATTAGGAAAGGTTAGTAAAATCAGTAAGTTTAGCCAAATGCTCATATTCATAAACTGTATATGCAACTTTGGAAACAGTGTGGATGCAGTAGGCATGAATACTCCCTTATTTAAATGTCTGTATTAAGCACAACCACTCTCTGCTAAAAATGGGGAAAAAACAAACAAGTCATATTCATCAAAGTAATTGTGTAGGTACTTTCAGTACCAAAATGCCTAGAATGAAAGATTGAACTGCTAACGGCAGCAGTGACAGCCATGAATCATGGTAGGCTACTTCGGGGCCTTTACCACCATAAAACAAAAGATGTAGATGAAAAATGCTGCAATTAAGTGATTTGATTTCTGCCCCCTTTTTCCTACTGCATTCGTGCATGGCTGCACAGCAAAGATTGATGGGAAAAATTACTCTACGTGATCTCTGACAGAGCCTTGGAACAATTCTATAAGGGAGAAACATACAAATCAAACCAGCTTGCTTGTATTCAAACAAAATAATACATATAAAGCAAATACTTTAGCCTATATCCAAAGCACCAACATTTGCATTCACACATAAATTTTTGAGAAATGCTCTGCTATCAAAACCAAACTCATGGATTTTCCAGCTAGTTGGGTAATACTGATATTTGTTTAAATAAATATTCAATCAGTACTACTGAATGACATCCTAAATATGTCTGTGCACTGAGAGGAACAAATTGCACATACAAATTTATGGAGGTAAAATGTTCTTATCTTTCATATCAATATGTTATTAATAAAATACTCTCAAAATAAGATAATAGGAAAATCTTCCTGCGTATTAGACTCTGCTATCATTACCATCATTTAAATGGACATTTTCAATGGGTATTTATAAGTGAGCTCAGAGCAAGAGTATAAAGGATTTATATCTGTGGTACTCGTGTAGAGGGAAAACGTTACAATATGGCTGACATATACTTTAAAATATGCTAAATGTGCAAAAGGCATTGGATAAAATAAACAAGCAATGTTAATGCAAATGGGAGGTGACTGGTTCTGCCATAGCCCGCTCTACTGATATTATGTGAGATTTATTTCCTGATGAGAAAGTAAAGACCACACAGATCCAGCCCACTGTAAAAAATGTGCAGTTGATTTTGCTCAAATATACACAATGGAATCAACTCACCGAAAAAAGATGTGTAGAGATTTGATTCCATTATGCATAGTAAACAGAAACTGAACAGACGGACTAGGGCACTGGTAATTAAAGTTAGCTTCTTTTTGCCAAAGACCTAATGTTGCATTATGCTTAAAAGAAATACTGCTGCAGTCCCCTTTCCAATGTCAGATAATATTTTTCATTCTGATATGCATTTTTTTTCCATATATTGAACACTTCTTCTTTCCCAGATATTCTGTTTATCCACAGTGCATAAGATCATATATTTTGTTTCTACATGTAGCTGACTTATTTAGACTTTTTTCTTTTTCTGATAAGCAAGTACAAGCCTCATGAGGTTGAGACTTCATATACATAAGCCTCTCCACCCTCAGCAGCTTTCTGCCTGATTTATGGAGACCTACAAACCATCCTCCATGACTAGAGAAGCAACTTTTTCATTTTCAAAGTTAATCCAGTTCTAGGATGAATTAACTGCTGCATAACACTCTGACAGCTAGATTGTGCTTTTATCCAGCTAGCTAGCATTCCCTATAACTCCTTATCCTGTAAAATAAACATTAAGAGCTTTGGCCTCCTGATTGCTTACTATTGATCACTTTTATAACCCAGGACACCCTATCTTCTTTCAATGTTTTACAGTATCATTAACTGTAGAAGGAGAGTGAGTTTCTTCTGCCAGCCTATTTTTGTACAGAGAGTTAGCACACGCAGGAAAAAAAAAAGAAGCTGTTAGCGTGTTTTTTGGAGACTTTCGCAGCTGGTATGGCTCATTAGGTCCACTCTGGCAATAATGGAAGTGAAAATAGCTTTTTGGGATAGCGAGTAGAATTGGGTTCTAGGAAGACCTCTGACAAAAGACTAGGTACATTTGGACAGAGAGGATTATATTCAAAGAAATAACTGTTTGCTTTTATTTTTGAGTCAGTATTCAAATCAAACCTCAGGAATCTCTTAGGCTGTGAACTCTTGGATATAGCTCCTTTTAAAAGAAGCTGGAGGTCAGTGATGTTTCCTAGACTTTACTGCTTTATGAATATTAAATAATTTATATTAAGTGCAATGTTTATGATTAAGCATAGAGCCTTCTATGCTGAGTAGTTTTAATTTAGAGGTGTGAAAATGCAGAAGGAGTGACTGGCTTGTTTTCTCTGCTCAGGCATCAGGTAACATCACTGGCTGCCCAGTTGTTCCACCCAAAAGGGAAAAGAGGTAAAAGAAAGGGAAAAAAGTAAAACCATGCTTTCCTCTCGGTATTTCACTAAACAGAAACATTGTGCTTTGTACATCGTCCCAAGAAAATCTGCAAGGATCAATGGGGCATTATCCACCTCTACGTATTCCTCTAGGGAAAGGAGACATGAACCTCTCTGAGGTCGCTGGAAGACATTTCTCAGGAGTCAGACTTTTTTTGTGATCAAGGTAATTGAGGGGCTGTTCATCTGTTACAACCATCATTTTAAAGAGTGATGTTCTTGTTTTAGAAGGGAAAAGGTTCATTTGCACTTGAGGCTGAGAATACCCCTCCAAAAGACAGAAGAGTTGAGAGGAATCCACATCATGTCGGAAAGTGTGAAAAAATAGACACAATGTGCCAGGACCATGGGCCAGCAAAGTTGGATTGCTGCTGGTCAAAGGGCAGGAAATGAAAGGAAGAAGGAGAGGGTGAAAGGAGGAGGAAGAGGCCCATTTACCTGAGGCTTGCTGCTGGATGTGGGTCTGAAAGCCTGGTAGGAGGCTTGCTCCCAGGCACTGGGGCCTCCCACAAGGCTTCAGCTGACACCAAGGGACCCTCATCACTACTCTGAAATTATATTTAACTTTTTATTTACCATCTGAGACTTTGCTTTAAATCTAATAGCATGAATTCCATATGTTTTTCCATTGTGTTTGAATTTAAGAAGAAAGAATGAATTGTAGAAGAAACAGGAACTTCCATGTGAAGATGGCATATCTGGAGTATTCAGTCTCTTCAGAAGAAGCCAGACAGGTGTGGTAAGGACCCACTTCATCAAATGCCTAGTCTTAAAAAGCATCTCGTTTTAAACCTTAGGGACAAGCATGGTGACAGTTGTGGCCACCCTCTATTTTTGGGGAACAAAACACTCACAAGCTGGGGACCCTCTTGTAAAAAGTAGTAGAATGTGGGAGGGCACCTCACATCCATCAACAAATCCCAAAGCACTACAACGGATTCTTTACTCACAACGGATTTTCAAAGTACAGTTATTTGTCTGATGCCTTAAAATGCATAACAATGTACTGTGATGGTAAAATACAGAATTTTTAAACAGTAGACATTAAATAAAGAGTAGGTAGTTGAGCTCCACATGATCCTGAAGTATTGTGTTATTTCACTGTTTTGTCATTGTCCTGTTATGCATCTCATCTTCCTCATACCATATGTTTTATTTCTTACTTAGACCTTGTACAGCATAAAGATGAGGACTTCCACTTGGATTATGCTAATAATAAACTATAGTAATAAGAATTCAGCTTGTTATCAATCTGTCAGTCAAGAATCTGGTAGTCTTGTAAGACATGCTAGTGAGTAAATTTTACTTAGCATAAGTGAGAGATTAAGAAAGTTAGGCATTTACCTGTAGGTAGTTGCAGGTATAGATGTGTGAGTTCCCATTATACTGTCAGTGGAGCTTTAGTAAATTCATTTGACAGAACTACAGCATTTGAAGTTCTTCCAGATACTGTCTGCCATCTGGAATATATTGTCACCTGATTGCATTACAATCTATATGTGTGCCCTGATACACATTGCTTTAAAAAATACAAAAAAAAAAAAAGAAAATCTGATTTTCCATCTATGACCCCCTTATCACAGAGAAATTCACGTATGTACCCGGCGTTGATCCCGTATGTCCCTTATCAAGAGAATAAAATTTTAAAAGGTCTCATCACTGCCAACAAGATAAACACCTGGAAGCCTCACCTTCATGCACAGACTTTTGCCTTAGGTATTCCTGTGCTTTGGTAACAATATACAGTGATAGGGGCACACACAAATGATCCATATATCTCTGTTGATATATTGTGGATTTAATGGAAAACTATCAAGATCAAAAGTGAGTTACGTTCACCAAGGCTGATATAAAGAAGAGATGCCTGGATCAGGAGTTAATTCCAATACAACGTATCACATAAGTGACAATTCTGGTTACATTATCTCTTCTGTAACACTGCAGCAGGCTGGAGGAAAATGTTAAACAGCACCGCAGGAAAGCAGCTAGACTATTAAATAAATATCCTGTAACTATTTAATTAAACATTTAATTAAACCTTTCTGCTTTACCTTTTGATTTATCCATAGTTTCATGAAAATGAAATGGTAGTGATGTTGCTCTTCTAAGAACAGCCAGATACCACAGCAGTGTTAGTATAGAAATTGTAATTTTGCTTTCAGTTTTTTAATGAAATATGCCATTTAAATAGCTTTTACATTTTATTATTTTCTGATACAATTTCCTTAGGAATCAACTTTTAAAAAAAAAATTGAATTTTTTTTTTCACTCTTACAAAGATCTGTATGTCTTTTGGTGTTGGGAGTCTTGCTTGTGGAAGTTAGTGTACTAAGAAAAGTGTTGCCCACTACAGCATGCAGACAAATCCAGCCTATGGCATGGTACCCTGTTATAGGCACTGACTCAGCACTAATCAAAATGATTTAATGCAGGGGCATTCTGGGAAAGTGAGGAGGAATCACACCCTCTCTCATTACGTAAATGAAGACCTATAGTCACTCACTGTGGCTACAGAGCTACATTTGGAATACTAAAATCTACTATGCAAGCAGTTTAGCACACAACATGCTGTCTTGAGCAGTGTCTCTGGGGAAAAATACCCCTGCATCTTATAATTAAAAACCTGTTTAACAATGTAAAAATACAATATTCCCAAATCAAGTTTCAGCCAAATATCCTGTACAATTCCTCTCCCATCAGCCTAATTCAAAACGTGGCTATCAGAGACAGCAAGGGTGTTTAGACCACATAGCACTACAGAGAGATGATCACTTAGCTTTTGTTTTGGTTCCAATTCATTTTTTCAAGAAGCATAATTAAAAACTGCATTAATGCCACCAATTATGGCCTCCAAGGGACCAGAAACCCCATGTTACTATGTGATGGAACACAACTGAGCTGCAAACATCCATTTGCCATTATAATACTCATTAATCCTGCCAAATACAACTCATTATGAGACTTCAGGAAAATCATCTCATAGGCAAACACAGCACAGAATCTATCTGTCACTGCATTCCTCACAGCACAAGTTGCAGGGGTAGAAATTGTTCAATGTAGCTAATTTATGAAGCTGCAAACTAACCATTCATTTCTGACACAAACCAGGAGGTGTCTGAAAATATACAAGGACTACTTTACTGCTGGAATATCCCTTTAATTGTGACTTCCTCAAAAGTGAGTATATTGGGTAGAAGGTGAAGAAAGCACTGTGAAAAAAAAAGGAAGAATTTTCTCAAGTGTTTGCTCAAATCAGTGTTATTTCTAAGGTGAAAGTGAATTAGCCCTTTCTCCCTTTCTTTTTTCTTCTGATTTTGGGCAAGTCTTGGCAAAATAGCAGCACAGGAAGACGCAAACATGACACCTCACTGTACAAAACAAACCATCGTTTAGTATTTTAAGTTACTATTGTGTTTAAGATTATTATTTAATATTGGTTTTAATTACCTATAATTGTCTTGTTATTATTTTGTTGTATCATTTTGCGAGATTCAGGAAGGGTACAAAATTCCAGCTACCAGGAAAACAGGGAAAATATAATATAAAAATGTATCTGAAGTCTAATCCAAAATCTATTGTTTTGAAAACTGATCAGATATTCATCAAAATTAATCCTGCAGGCTTCTGGAGCTCTAGACATAGCTGCTCTAGCAGGAGACACTTTTAGATGAAAACTCTAACTTCACTAGCAGGGCTCTCATGACCATGTCTTCAATCACTGAAATCTCTGTGAATTTCCACGTGTCTATACCTGAAGTAGTACTGCAGTATTTATCAACTTCAACAAGTTGGTAAATAAATGCCAGGAATTCAGTATGATGTAAATTGTAAAATATTCTGAAAATTGCAAGATACTTCACTCATTAAACATAATAGTTGCCATTTAGCAATGGCTCATGTGCTTATTTTTCTCTTATGAGTCACCTATTCTGTAAAACATACAAACCAAAAATGAATAGTGGTGCCTCAGAAATACATATTGTCTGTTTTAAAGTTAGATGACATCAGTTAGCTAGAGCCAAATGCTCTGTTTTTCTAGTGGGAGAAGTAATAGAGAGTTGTCCTAAAAACTAATCATTCATAAACGGATCCACGTCTTTGGCCCACCGGCAGAAATGTGATAGGACAGGAAGCCTTTCACAGAAGTCAGACAATTCCTTAATTAAAAGGCCATGATTCTCTGTAACAAGTATTGGAAATTCTCTTTGAACTACTGGATTCAGTGTCAGAATTATGTGGTGTTTCCATTTTCCTGTGTGCAAAAATGCTGTCCAAATTGCAAGAATGTGTTCAGTTTTTCAAGTTGTCTACTTGAAAAGATCTGAGAAATAGTTAAGGAGTTCAAAATAAGAGGTTACTTGAAGAAGACGGATGTTTACTGAAAGAACTGCGGATGGGGTGAGAGTTTCTTGTAGCATAGCAGCTGTCTTCAGCCGTGTTGCAGAAACCTTGATTCAGTTCAGAAAATATTTTCATATTTTTTCTTATGCAAACTGAAGGCATTCTTTGATTCCTGATGCTATCTTTTTAAAGTATGAGGAATGCTAGAATTCTTTATATTTTTTTCAAAATCTCAGAAGAGAAAATTCTGTTTCTGAGCTGAAAAGAAATAATAATAACTAAAAGAAAAGCTATACCTTATAGATACTTACACAATTAAATGAGTTCCTTGGGGAATCTAAAATATCCGTGCTGTTTGATGTCTGAAGTCAGGATTAGTGAAATCCAGACTCTAGAAAAATTAAAGATAATATAGTCCTTCTTTTTTTTAAAATAGCTCTTTGAGGTCAAGTTTGAAACTCATGCAGAGAAAAGAAAGTCTTAAAAGAAGTCTCACTGAATTCAGTATTCTTGGCATCTTCGAGGTTAACATTAATTTTGAGCAATATCTTGTTCCATTTAAAAGTGAGAGATTGTTACAACAATATGTTTTCAATTCTAACCAAAGTTATGATAATAAGAAAAGTAATTCTGCAGAGTACATCTGGCGATGCAGCCACCTGTGTTATAATAAAAAGCTATAAACATCTCTAGGTGCTTGTTCTGCATCAGACTGTTTGACTGTTACAAATGTAATCTCTCTGGGGCAGGGACTCAACAAGTTCATCCATTGTTCAATTCTGCATAGGTATATCGTGCTATGCAAATAAGTCAAGACAACTGCTAGGGGTACAGTTCTCAGTAGTTCTTATTTCTTTTCTCATCCAGATTTTTGTTTTTGTTGTTTATTCATCTGAACATCCAGAGTCTTCAAGTCTAAAACATAGTGGCTGGATCGGAGCAAATCACTTTTTTTTTTAATGCAAATATGTAGATGTAGGTACAACTATATGCTCACATCTGTGTATTAATTATTCAGTCATGTTCTGTTATATTAAAAAATAAAGTTCACTGTCCCAAATGAGGTTAGCTATGCTTTCAGTAGTCAAGGCTAACCAGGTATTGATCAGCCAACCATGTATTTATGGACAGTTTCTCTCAGGTCCCTACCTCATTTCCCAGCTGCATCCTAGCATGAGGACTTTGGTCAGCAGCCCAGGCAGCTAACGATTTCCTCTGTGTGCCCTGTTGGTTCTCCATCTACATAAAAGAAAGTCTTTGACACAGCAAGATCCTCACTTTCAACTTGTTTGAGCCCTTGATGCTCAAACTGTTACCTGAAAATAAACATGTGCACAGTAATCCTTTCATATATATTTGAAGAAGAGTTTGGCAGCAATAGTCAACAGGAGTTTGAAAACCTTTCAGCAAGTACTGGCTTCTTCCGAGCCTCCTAAAGCTTATAAATGTCTGATTTCAGAACTGCTGAATCCTCTTACAACAGTGAAGTAAGGAAAGCTGTAGTTTAGAGACCCCAGAAAGCTTTTTGCTCATGATATATGTTGAAAAGTAAAGTAACAAAAATATAGATCTGCCCATCTGAATGAATGAAACATATATACTGGCGTTGTAGTAACGGGTGCCAGATATTGATCAGTGTGAATATAATGAATTGTATGATCTATAAGACCATAATCCAGCTATTAATCTGCCTTTCAGGTCATAATCACATACACTTCTAAAAGCTAAACTAATCAAACAGTAAGAGTCATCCAATTCAAGTTAAATTATTGAAATTACATACACATTAATGCCCTGCAATTACCAAATGAAGAATAATACTCAGTGTTTTAAATATGCTGTGCTAAGTTGAAAGTACAGGGGAGAGAACATCATTTACATTCCTGC
>NW_009693286.1:19713-36190 GCF_000703405.1 Apaloderma vittatum
TTCATTGTTACACCACATAATTAAATCACCTTTTCTTCCAGATTTTCCTCAGGGTGCCAGATCTTAATCCATAACTGTACTCCTGCTTTTTAACCCTACTACATGACTAAATGCTAAGTGTTGCTGCTGCTGCTGCTGCAAAAAGAATCTATAAAAAAAAATTTGAGACACACATAGCTTTTATTCTATGCTTTAATCTGGGTCAGTCTGTTTGCATGTAGATTTTGATGGCTGTTTCAGTTCTGGCTCACATACAATCACAGAATTATAGAATGCGTTGGGTTGGAATGGACCTTTAAAGGTCATCTAGTCCATCCCTCCTGCAATGAGCGGGGACATCTAGATCATCTATTTGTAATTTTAGCTAAATCTAATGCTAAATAATTACAAACTTTTCTAAGCATCAAAAAGCTGCTGAATGTAACACCTCTCATGACCTCAAGATTCTCATCTCCATGATATAAAGTCAATATTCTTGTGTAGTATTTGATTGCAGGAAATAGAAGAATCTAATATTTTATTGCATTACAGTTCTATGATACTTTCACTGTACTTCTGTTGAACCAATCATACTCACCACCAGTATTCATTTTATGTGAAAAACTGAAATGTCCCATGAGTAAGTTCTGAGACCTTTTATGTGGTTACTGTTGCTAGGGAAACCACATCCTTGATATCCATGTGTCCGACATGTCAGTCTCATTTTGCATCTAACTATCCATGAGCCAGCGCTGCAGCATGGAGTAAAGAAAAAACAGAAGAGATAAACAAGACAAAAGAAGCTGAAAACTATTTCTTATCAAAGTATATTTGCATAGCTGTTGGAGTCAGTTCTGGGTCCTTCTATGTAACATCTTGCTGGTTTTGCAATAGACTGAAAAAATAGTCTGTAAAGTTGCAATAATGTTCCCTCTTCAAACAGCAAACTATATTCTGTGCTAATCACCATCAGGCAGAAACCTGCTCCTTTCTGAAGCTCGAGTGATGAAGATCAAATCCAGATAACTATTCTTAAAAAAACATTTTATGCAATATTTCATAGCACCAAAAATAAGTTACTGTCACTAAAAATTGAACACAGATTTTTCTTTAATTTTAAATTCATAATGAATTTAAAAGTCTTTTTTTATTTAGGAATTTACATCCTCCCTTATCATCATGTTTGCTAAACTTATAATGCAGTATGTTTAATTTTAACAGCTATAAAAACTTACTATCCTAATGCCAGTTGATAACATTTTCATGACTGTCTAAATGCCTTGGAAGCGTAAGACTGTTTATCTCAATTTCTCAGAAGCCCAACAGGTCTTTTGCAGGTTTATGAGGGCATAAATCTCATCTGGTCATCTCACTCCTTGAAATTCAAAGAGTACAAGGTGACTAATAGGTATTTACGTCTTCAGAAATCTCCTGCTTTTTTGATGTGCCTACACTGCCCAGTGGAGCACTGTGTCAATGACAACAGAGTAGCTCTAAAAAAGCTAGTGTATCTACAAGTACAGGCAAATGCCCCAAGGAATACAATACAGCTGTGTCTGTCTATCCTGTCCCTATCCCTATCCTGTTTCTCTCTGAAGAAGCATCATTATTTAAAAAATAAAATAATATATCTAATATAATAAGCTTTAACCTATATTTCCTACTTCTAATTATATTCCTATGCTGTTTGGCTCTTTAGGTTCAAATACTGAATAAGATCTGTGTTGTGATAGTTTTCAGTGGGACTGTTAGCATGGACACGTGCTTCAAAGGTGTCGTCCTTTAGGGTCATAACATCATAGGAAAATTCAGGTTGGAAGAGGCCTCAGGAGATCTCTAACACAACCTCCAGCTGACAGCAGGATCAACTCACATGAGAAAGGGGGTGATGGACACAAGTCGCTCCTGGGGAGATTCTGACTGGACTCCAGAGGAAATATTTTCACCATGAAAGCAATTAGACAGTGGAATACTCTTCCAAGGCAAGTGGTGGATTCCTCAGCTTAAAACAATTTTAAGCCTCAGCCTGACAGGATGCTGGGCCATCTCATTTAAACTGTATTTCTTTACCTTAAAAGGTTGGACTAGATGATCCCTGAGGTCCCTTCCAGCCTGGGATTCTATGATTCTAACATCAGGGCAGATGGCTCAGGGCTGTGTCCCACCAGGCCATGAAAACCTCCAAGACTGCAGCCTTTCTCTCCAGGCAGCCTAATCTACTACTTTGCTGTCTTCACAGTGAAAAAGTTTTCCCTTGTCTCCTCTCTTATTTCAGTGTAAATCTTTTCCTCTTATTTTCCAACTAGCCTGCTGCTGTGAGGAGCCTGGGTCAGTCTTCTCAATTACCACCCCACAGGTAGACTGGGCATTGCTGGTAGGGTCATTGAAGCTACCTCTTCCCCACAAGTCAGGGACAAGTGTTCCATTACCTCTACGATGTCTTTCCTGTGCTATGGGTCCCGAAACTACACACGCTACTCTAAATGTCTGAAATGTTTTAAGTGGTTACATAAATCTTAGGATTAAGAAATAAAAAATGTCAGAATAGAATTTTTCTCTCATTCTTTCACTCCTGTGTGGAGCTGTAGGTCTGCCTTATCACTAATTTATCAATCAGAAAAAATTCCCTCTCTGTTACTGCTGGCGGGTCTGAAGCAGCATGAAAAAAAGAAGACCTGGAATCCATCCATGGTAACTTTCTTCTGTTTAACCTGAAAATTTGCAGGTCCAGCAAGGTAAGTACTTCTAATTTAGCACCAGACTCCAAACAAATGTTTGACATATTGCCATTCGTTATAGCTTGTTATACCCCTTCTTAAGTGGTAAACTAATGAAATTAAGGCCCATCAATTAAACTTTTCTCTGTGGCTCCTGTTCATGCATTTGCATATCCCGTTCGACCTTTCCCTAGGATACAGAGTTAGCCTCAGTGCTGGCAGACACTGAAGCCAAAGATATTAAACATCAGTGTTACACATGTAAACAAACAAAAAGAAATGCAACAACAGGTAAAATAACGCCACAGAACTGAATGTGGTAACATCAGATTATGAGAGGATATCAGAAGCTGTAAATACAGAAATGATATGACTATTCGTGAAAGCATTCCTATTAAATTCCTATTGAAATTCAGAGGGCTTTCTTTTGCTTCTTATACTGTTTGTTAGGGCATGTATTGTTACTCTCAGGAACAAACTAGGGGGCTCTTGGTTTGGCTTAATGTAGTAATTCCTAGATTCCTACCTACGGTAGCAGGCCAGTTAGCTCAGTGGGTTGAGCGCAGTGCTGATAACACTGAGATCACGGGTTTGATTGCTGTTTGGTACGGATGTGTTGCCTGATCTAGTCCAGAGGTGGTGTCCCTACCCATGAGAGGGAGGCTGGATTAAATGATCTCTGAGGTCCCTTCCAGCCTAGGCCATTCTATGATTCGGTAACTGTTGAATGCATCTCTCCTAAAAGTCTAAGTACTTTAACAGGTTTGTATCTACCCATACTTCAAGAACATTCATTTACCAGAGGCAGCATTAAAATAGTTTCTTTCTCTGGTTGCACAACACGACGTACAATGATATTTTATTCTGTGACTGGGACTTCTGGACATGATGATGTTGCAAATTATAAACGACAACTGTAATGGCTTTATTGATATATTTTGCATATAATCTTAGTTAAGTGAACATGAATTGAAATAGCTTTACATTTTACAATCATAGTCTTCGTTGACATGATCTCTATTGCATGAATCATAGTTAAGCAATGTTTCAGTCAACCCACTTGTTTGGGTTTTTTTCTCAACACCTTGAGAAAACATCCTCTTCTCAAGATTGTTTGCAAACTTGTTTTCTCTTTTGAGCCCAGATATATGTGAAACTTTTTTCCATCATACTTATGCAGGGGTTATACCTGAAGTGAATGATGTCAGCATATTCCTGGAGATTAGTGTAACCTTCAAATTAAAGCAAGGGCAGATGTTTAGCCTCCAGTACCTCCCAGGTTAGGCATTACTAAGAAAGATTGTGTGGCAACAAGGGCTGTTGAATAAAGAGTGGAGAAAGGTCTTCTGTGTCACAGAAATGTTAATATATGACCAAATGGTCAAAAAGTGGATTATATTATAGTAGCAGGAAGGTTGTTTTCCATTAGAAAAACACAAAACATAGGAAAATAAATGCATCTCCTTTTAGAGGCCTAGAAACTGTGTCTTAAAATCAAATTCTTTCTCTTTTTCATGAGTTTGCCTTGAAATGCTGAATGAACATGAATTCCTCTTACCCTATATTTAAGATGTTGGAAATGTCCTTTAGAGAAAAAGTGACTTGATACGGCGAAGAGAGGTGGGAAATAAACCAAGGCTAAAGTTATTTGAATAAGCTGCTACCTCACTGGTAGTTTCATTTTGAATATTAGACTTGAATAAAGCATTTCATCAATATGTAGTCAAAACCATCATATTTCCTTTTATATTTTGTTAAAATTACAATTTTCCTTCATTTCTCAGAAAAGTCGTAAAATAATCACAGACCTTGCACCATTAAGTAAGACCTTTTTGAGAATTAAATTTTAATAACTTTTTTTCCTACAGTTGTAAGTTAAATTCAAACCTGCATCCTGTTTTTAGATAGGGTCTTTGTAAGCTCTTTGGGATATTTTACCCTTTGTTAAAAAAATTGGGGAGCCTGTGGTTTTGATTTGATTCCAACTGGAATGCTTAGTGACCATGTGCCAACTGAATTCCATCCAGCACTCCTCCAGTAGTAAAACAATCAATAGCAATAGAAGTAATAGCTGAGTATCAAATTGAATAATGGTTTGTACTCTAACCTGATGACATCAGTATTCAATAATTCTTGAACCTTTCAACTCAGGCTGAAATCTTCCAACTTTTACTTTTGGCCAATATTTATTGGAATTTTTTTCACTTTTTTTTAATTTTCTTGACTTTGCCTGTAGTTTTTGTATTGTCTAAAGTTTGAAAGAGAAAAAAAAATTAGACTTTTCAAGCATGTAAAAACTGAGAAAAGACACACTTGACAGTAAACAATTACCATGACATTTTTTTGTAATCACTCTACAGCCAAAACAGCTGGGGGATGAAATTTTAAATTTGGCAGGAAAACAGCACTAAGGAGAAGTGCTTTTGAGTGTTCTGGAGAAAATTGGTTTTGATGTGATTTAGTTACAAGCATTTGAAACTCCATGTACTGAGCATGTAACACTAGTTTCTCATTAAGTTTCACAGGTACTGTCTTCAATGGAGAATTAGATTGGTTTAGATGCAAAAGTTTCACCTAGGAACTTATTTATTTTATATTATTTCAGAGATTATGTCTCTGAGGTATGTCACAGCCCTCTGCCGTGGGGGCAGAGAAATATAGGTTCGCGTCAGACAGATCTAGTGTAACTTTACTCCAGGGCGAAAATATCTCTGGGCCAAAATATTGTTGCTAATTCATATTATGATTTTGAGTATACTGTAACAGCTCACTTTTCTGCCTATTATTCACAAAATATGGTAGTGTGCTTCACTTCGGTCCTTTATTTTGGGGTCTGGAGTCTTTAAAATAGCCATCGTTTTCAGCCATGAGAGCTATGTTTTGAAAGTCGCAATATTTTTGTCTTTTCAGACATATATCCTTCTCTGAATCCTGAAGTGTTCTTTTACATAAAACAGATTGCTGGAAAGCACACAGATGACTTCGAATATTTCTGCACTTCACAGTGAATTGCTCATTCACCTGAGTGTTTAACTATGTCAGTATGTTCAACATTATCATATTTAATTGAATGGTTCAACAAGATAATATGCCAGTGCACACAAAATTCAATGCATTATTGGCTCACAATAAATAAGGCAAGTCTCAAATAAAACAGAGGAGACTTAGCAAGAAGAAATTATGTATAAGTGAGAGAGACACAAATGCATTGAGGTTTTCCTAAACGCTGGTAATTTATCAGTTCTTACAAATTTGTACATCTATAAATCTGTAAAAAATAAAGCCATGAAACATAATGCATTTAAATACCATAACTAAGATATCTGCAGTCTCCCATCTTTCCACTTAGCTGTTGGTCCATTGCATAGCCTGACTTATATGTGCAGAACATTTAAACTTACTTCTTTGTTCTGTGAATCCATTGGTATCACTCCTTAAAGGTCCTCCTTAAAGGAGTATGCTGTTGTCAGCAATGCAGTTACTTTTTGCTTTTCACTGCCAATCTACAC
This sequence comes from Apaloderma vittatum, assembly GCF_000703405.1. Classification (NCBI taxonomy): domain Eukaryota; kingdom Metazoa; phylum Chordata; class Aves; order Trogoniformes; family Trogonidae; genus Apaloderma; species Apaloderma vittatum. The sequence continues at coordinate 25,919 of NW_009693286.1, forward strand.
AGTCACTGCTTGCCCTCATATTATACCAATACTGAACCAAAAACAAGAAAAAAGAATGCTAACAAATAATGCCAACAGAAAAAAAATCCTTATTACTCCGAAACTTTTGGAGAACTAGATTATCAACAATAGTGTCGTGGGTTAGGGCTGGGCCGGCCACTAAACGCAGACAGACGCTCTCTAACCCCATCTCTACCCTCTCTACCCCCCCCCCCCCCGAAACAGGAAGGAAAAGGGAATGAGGCAGAGAGACTTACAGGTTAGGAGAGAAAAAAAAAACCAGAACAGCTTTAATGGAAAAATAATGGAAATAATAGTGAAATGATAAAAATAAACTATATACAACCATATATAAGCCCTATATCGAACCCGACTCCTCCCCCCTGACAGCAATCCCCACTGATGCTGCAGAGCAGGAGGCACTGGGGAAGCCCCAGGCTCAGCAGCAGAGGAGAGCTGGATACAGGGAGCTGGATTCGGGAACTCAGGATCCGGATGAAAGGCAGAAGATTGGACAGAGTCCTCCCTGGACATCAGTCATTGCAGAAGAGAAGAAAAAAGAGAGGTAAACCCTCGTGATCCCACAGTTTTATACCAAATATAGAGTATATGGAATGGAATACTCTCGTTGGTCACCTGTCCTGTCTATTACCGCCTCAAGGTGCAACCTTTTACTTCCTTGTGACTCCTCTTACTACCCAGCACTCCCAGCGTGGCACACAAGAGCCAGCAGTGGCCTTGGTCACTGTAGGAATAAGTATCAGCAAGAGTCTTTCTGCATCCCAGTCCCAGGCAGTAACTGTAAACATCAGGTGTTATCACTGCCAGTAGCACACACTGTCTGCAAAAATGTGCTGCTAATTTCAGAAAGTGCAGCCTTTTAGAAGACACCAAACTGGAAAGTAAAAATCACTAAACAGAATCAGGTTTTTTAGCTAAAACCAGGACAAATAGTCACAGATATCTCTAGATCTGTGGAAAATTAAGCATAGTGCTTCATAGTCTTTAGACTAATAAATTCAGGAGGATTTTTTTGTTGATTCAATCTGACTGCCATCCACCATTTAAACTTCCTGGTAACACTATAGCTGAAATGATACATCAGATTTTTTTCCTTAGCAAGATGCTGAAATGAGAAACTAGCATCTGCATCAGGTGTATTATCAGAGTTGTGAAGATATGAAGGTCCTAAGCATGGATAAATTTTCCAAAAAAATAGTGCAATGCTCTCCCACAGTTAAAGTACTAGCCTTGTGTATTCAAATATTTTCTGAAGAAAATAGATATTTTTCATCAGAAATGGTTTTATTGAAAACTTTTTTTCTCAAAACACCACTGGTAGAAATACACAATAAAAGCTAAAAAAAAGACATATACTATAATAAAACTAAACATACGCCTGCAAATAGTCAGGATCACAGCCATGGATAGTGTACACCGATGTTCACATTTTTTCCAACAGAATGTATTCATTTTGTACTGTTCTTCTTTGAAGAGAAGGTGTTTTTACAATAAAAATTATTGCACATACAGAAAAGAATAAGACATGTCAGGGCATGACTTTTTAGTCAGTCAAAGGCTCAGTGATGAAATGTATGTGAGTTTTGTCTGAACAGGGTATGGATGGGCTCTGAGCTTATTGCTCTGTTCTCTGCATGCTTTGAATGCCACATATAAGTAAACCTACTGCAGACGCGTATGCTTATATTTGTTTATATGTATTATTCCATATCATGTATGTGTAGTTATGATGTGAATTGTCTCTAAGTGTATACATACATAAGCCTAAGTATATTCACAGGTATTTCAGCCGTAAGTCTGAACATTCAAATGAGATGTTAGAACATTTCATATTAAACCATTTCAGAGTACTTAAAAGCAAATTTTATTGATCTCTACAAAATATTTCCTGATGTTTTGATTTCTCATTTTTCATTATACAGTCATGGGCTAATTCCTTCAAACAGTACATTTAACACAGTCACATTGAACTTATTGCCATTGAATTTCACCCTAATTCTGTTTAGTGTCCCAGTTTACAATGGAGAATTGAGTTAACTTTTCAGATTTGACCACATGGTATCATCTGTTGTTCAATGGGTTCATTGTGTGCTACTGAATCTAAAATTCTGTGTGCCAGAAAAGACATTTGGAGAATTTATTTCCCATTTCACTCTGGAAAATGAAGCACTTGTTGCACTGCTATAATCTAGATTAATCTACGTATCGTATAAAACTAAAGGCTGATGTTATTTTTCTTTTTACACTTTCTTTCAACTTAATTAAGTCAGAAAATACTGGAAGAAAATTTCTAATTATCAGTAAGACAGATCTTGAAATATGCAGGGACAAGACAAAAAAATTAACTACCTTTAAAAAGGATTGTGATCAGCCTAAACTAAGGAATATGTTATGCTAGCAGTAGAAGAATACAAGATACGTGGATATAAGATCTTCTGTACGTGTTCCTGCTGTGGTTCATCTAATAGTCATGTATTAAGATTTCTATCTTGCTTGAAATTTAACTAAAGAAATTTGTATCTGTATGATAAAGTCTTTGTAAAACATTTAGCACTTAAAAGCTCTATTGGTTATTTATCTGTAAGACATGACAACCTTTTCCCTCTTTTCCACCATTTTCGTCTATTCTTGTCACCTTTATCTGTTTAAATAAGTCATTTCATGCATATTTGAACTGTATATAGGTATGGATCCTATATTAGAAGTATAACTCACAATTTTTCAGTAATAAATCCAAAAATATCTACTACCTCTGTCCCAATCAAGTTAAAAACTGAACTAGAAAGCATAACAGCTAATTGGACGTATGGCCACACATGTAAAGGCTTCCTTCTGCTTTTCTGACTTACTCATTTTATTCTCAGTCAATTGTATCATCACTTAGGATATTCAAAATTTTAGCAGTGAGAATTCAGTTGAGTGATTTGCATTATCATTAATTAGTCAGATGGATGCATGACTCAAAATCTGTCATGGTCATTTTAACCCTTTAATCCCTCAGTTTTCTATTTAAGTAATCTAGGAGGTGACAAGTAGGGACCACATAAGTCAATAAAAGTCTTCTTATTATGCCACATCTCTTTATCAGCAGTTTTGAAACAATCCTCTATATCGAGGTCTTAAAAATTACATTCAGAATCTTTTTGGAGGATAGCTTAGAAGAGAAACTGCTGAGTTTCTTCCCGCTTTAGCAGCTATATCCCTTCTTTTGTACTGAAAACTGAGGTTTTTAGAGCAAAATGGCATGTATGATGGCAGTATTCTGCCTGCTGTTTCCCAAATGCTGTCCTGGGTCTGTCTGAAACATGGCTGAGTCTTCAGCTGAGATCAGAAGATGCACTGAAAGGTGGAAACACCTTAGGTATATACATATAGAAATGTTCCAGGCAGTTACCACACAGGTTCATTCAAGAAATTAAATAGAAGTAGGTGAGAGAAGGTAGGGAAATAAAATCAGCTTCATAATCTGGGGAGAGATGTGACTGACCATTGCTTTTGGTAGCCTGATGGGTGTTTTTGTTATTTTGTGGTAAATTAATAAATAAACAAGCCACTGTCTCTCAAACTGATATTTAGCAGAAGGTGGTTAGTCTGGATCAGTTAATGTCAGAAAATTAAAATCATACAGGCAGGACACACCTTTTAAAAGGACATTTACTACGTGTAGTTTAAGCTTTTAAACAAGTCAAGAATTCCTGATAAAGAGATCTGATACCATGTTATTTTAATTTAATTTATTATATTTTCAATGTACACTGTAGATGACAGGTTCCCCTCTGCTTAGTGTGCACTGAGGGTTTTTTTAGTTAAACAGGACTGGCAAATTAGCTGCTTTGAGCTACAGCCCAGGACTCTGGTTACAGCTTTAACCACAGTCGCTGCAGTGACATACTGAAAATATGTTATATAACAAACTTATTCTTGGGAAGTAAGAAAAAGACATTTAATCAGCTGAATGCAGCAATCAAAACAGGTCTAAATCAGTAACTCCAAACTATTTTTTTCCCCATTTTATGGACTTGGACACCACCAGCAGCCCCAGGTGGAAAGTTAAGCTAGACCATACCTTGGTTTTCATATTTTCCAATACCAATACACAAAAAGGTAGGCAAAAGAAATGGCAGACTGAATTCTGAGAACAGTTTTCTGCTGATGCAAAATCATGGAATTAGCTGATGTGAAGACAATAAATCTCAACTCAAAGTAATATATATAATCAATGTTTTCACTCTGCCCAAATAATATGTGGACAGGCACAGTATGTATTCATATGATATCACACTCACTTCAGTACAAATAAAGTACATAGTATATAGGTTAGGCATTTTTAAGACTAAAAATATTTAGAGGTTTATATTAACATATTAACATATTCATCCTCCTGGGACTACTAGAAGACAGGATTTTAAGAAAAATGCTGGAGTCTGCCTTTGTGGAAGCAGTACTGGATGAACCATGGAAAATACACATCATTAAGAACTCTTTCATTATGTATTAACAACATGTGGACATCTCCTTTGATCAGCAGCCTGAGTGCAAATCATCCTCATATCAAAGTTTTAGGCAATGCAAGTCTATGCTCTCCTTCTCTAAAATAGAGAATTCTAGTCACTGTGAATTAAATGGAACACTAAAACTAACTTTTGTGGCTATGTAGCAATAGAAAATCTATTTATGTTTTTTTCACAGCTGTATAGGATAGGGTGACAAGCCTGAAGAGAAGGGAGGATCCCAGCACTTTTGCGGAAGGAAGAAACTGCTCATCAGAAATGCCTGGCCCTTTAAGGATGTGGCTTATTTGCTTTTTGAATGCTGTCCCAGCATTGTTGTTCCTCTCTTGCTGAAGGATGTCAAAGTGATGTCATGCAGAAACATTTCCATTCTTAAAAAATGTCTTCCCTGTAACATTTTTGTCTCTTCTGAATGACACTTATTCTTAACAACCTACTGCAATATTTATTTACTTGAGACTAAGATCCTACCCTAGGAAATGAAGGCTCTTTTGAAAGCCTACCAGTTCCAAATCAACATGTGACACAATCAGAAAAAAAAGAAACTTGAGTTTAAGCAAAGAAGCACCATTGGAAGGCTGCATCAGAGGACATATACATTAAAGCTTGATTAAGTATTTAGTACTTGACTCCACATTGCCCAGGGCACTTCTTCTGTCTTTCTTATTGGTCTCCCATCTCACAGTCTATATGTCTTTGTATTTTTGTTTTGCTCTATCATTCCTTATAATGTATGGTCTGTATTAAAAAAACAGCAAAGCAGCTGTTAGAGCTTTTTTCTTTACCCATTAATGTTGTCAATGGTGTGAGTTGTACAGATACTGCAAAAATATTTACATCATGTTAGCTCGAGTAGAACCATGCACATAAATGTATATAGACAGCCATACTTACTTGTCAGGAAAAAAAAAATGTTCAGACATTCAGAAAAATGGGTAACGCAGAGTTATTGTTGTATATCTCATTACTGGGCTCCTTGTCTACTTCAGAACAGCTCAAGAGAGATGCTCAAAGATGCTCAGAAACTCTGGCTCATATTGCATTTTCAGGGCTTGCAGTTTGATGAGTTTGGTCTTTTTGTCTCCTGATTTCCTTTGAAAACTGAAACACTAATATCATTCAAGCTTGGTATGGCTGAACACATTTTTTCCCACAGGAAGGTCAGGACTTGACCTACAAAGTCAATGGAAAATGGAAATTTTCTAAACATATTTGCCAAGAGTTGCTGTTGAAAGATATTATAATTTTTAAAAAATCAGATATTGGTACTCATCCATTTGTAGTTTAGGTAGTCTTTCATAATTGCCCTACAGGACCGATTTCAGGTAGAAGAAAGATATTTTAAAGAAATTATATTTTTAGAAATTACTATTGTTTTGGTCTCACATGCAGATCATCCACTTCTGTTGTGTTGTAAAGATTAGCTTCTGCTTCTGATTTCTGGTTTCCAAAGTGTGAAGATTATATTTAATTTCTAGGTTCTAGATCATTATCTCTGACACTCGTATACTCCCCAAAAGTCTCAGGTTTCACAAAAAATTAGGTTTTAGTCCAAGGTGTGATATTGATGTCTATATTAATCATGTTACAAAGCCATTTTATTATTGTCCTAGGATCATTTCCAGCCTATAGACATTACTTCTCCTGGGGATGCCCAGACACTCATACATTTGTCTTTTATTTCTCACCTGGGTTATTGTAATTCATTACTTGCTGGTCCACTTGTCACTTTTTATTTAACGTGCTTGCAGCTGGTGCAAAATTTGACTGCTTGATTGCTTATGAGCTTTCTAATTACATTACTACAATAATGGAATAGTTTCGCTAGCTTCTTGTGAAACGGCAGATTGCTTTTGAGAGTTTACTCCTAACAAATAAATATACACAAAAGGTCATTTATTGCCATTATAAAATGACCATTCCCTTTACTCTGTCTTCTTTTGGATGATGGGAGTTTCAGCTATTTATATACTTTTGTTCAATACATTTGTAATACATATAACAGATTTCACAGAATCCTTATTAGGTAAGTATTGCTTTGTCAATTTTTATGACCTATTGCTTCTTCCTACTCCTAGTGATTTATTCTAAAAGATATCAGGTACCCAAAAAGATAACTGTCCATATATTCTCTTGTATCAGACAGGGGAACATTGTTCTGATGAGGTACCAGAGCCTTTTAAATTAAGATGGCAGAGGTAGCGATGTGGTCTACAGCCACACTGATCCTGAAAGGAGTTTCCAACAGAGTAAGGCTGAGATTCAAGCACAGAAATGCGAATTTAAAAGCATTTTAAACAAAATCAAAGCAAATCTGATTAGAATTTAGGATAATTTTTTCTCCGAGACTTCAGATTGATTTGAACTAAAACGTACAGTAAAGGGCAGACTATAATTACCAATAAACTAAAATGAGTAACACAGCTCCTAGGTTCATTTACAAATGAAACCTTGAAGAAACCTGTACACAAGCACAGTGGCAATGCTTTAATTCATTTGCTTACAAAACGCTCCCTGTAATATTTAACTAGTCAGTAATTAATAAGCTCAGCTGTACTACATCACAAGTCATGTAGATTGCAGGGGTTGAATCAAATTAATATAATCATGCTGTTATGCATTCAAGGTAATTCCGTGTTTTAAATAATATGCGAAGTTATTCTTACCCATTTCATGACATAGAAATCTCGAAAGGATGATGAGAACTTTGGAATAGCTTTATCACTCAAAAAAATCTCTATGACTGACATTTAGAAAGAAAATGAAGATAAAGAAGGCAATGACAAAAATCTGTAAAAGCAAAACAAGTATAAAACAAAGAAAGGGAAAACGTGTCTTAGAGAAAGCAGAGGCAAATTGCAGAAGCCACTGGCACAGTGGATCTTGGAGGCCAGTTTTGGAGACCAGCAGTACAAAGGTCCTATAGTCAGTCAAGGAGGAAGACTCCTTTTGTACTTCTTGAGCACAGTTATCCCAGAGCAACCCCTCTTCTAATCTGCCAGAAGCTCAGTCATATCCCAAATAAAGACTTATTTCAGTAGGATCCTATTTCTACCACTTTTACAAAATATCATTTGCTAGGCCATAGACATTTTATTATGACTTATAACCATTCTGTAGTTCTTAAACACGAACAGGTTCTCACTACTGTGTGCAGAAACATCAAGTTGTGAAGATGATTGTGACTGTGTCAGTGAGATAAAGGAAAGGTAATACAACTATGTCTGTAATCACATATAGAAATCAGGGTCCCAAATTTGCAATAAAAGTCACCAGAACCAGGATAGGTCAGACAGAGATGAGTGCTCTTGCAGTAAATAAAAATTGTTGTGCCTGCTCTCTTGTCGAACCTGGCTGCCGAATTCCTATTACACATTACAATTACTTCTGAGATGGAATACAGACTTCATACATTATATTTATTTCACTTCATTTGCATGTTAAATACATAACATTTGCATTTCTACTAAAGCAATGACACAAACTTGTAACTCAAAAGATGTACTTTGATTGGAACTTGTAATTATAACACATAGCAGAAGTAAGATAAATTCTCAACATACACTGGGAATTCTGTAAAAAGGGGCTGCTGTTGCTTCACTGAATCATTTCTAAAGAGCACTGTAGGGGAGTGAAAATTAAGAGAAGAGAGATCTACTAGCCAAAGGAGGACAGATAAAAGAAAGAGCATTTAGAAAGAAAAACAAAGTATCCTAAAAAGACTGTCTGAAAAAACAATCTCTCAGAAGAGCTCCAAATTTAGATGCTCACCTAGCTGACAGGAATTGGACATATAATCTTTAATAAGTATTGACATATAAGAAATCAATGCACTTTTGAAATGCAATTACTGAGCAATTTATATGAAAAAAAACCTGTCAGGTAACATTCTTGTGTTTATGCACATTCAAAAATTCTCAATTTAAAAGTGTGTTTTACAAATGCATCATGAAATTGCAAATTATTTTCTTCAAAATATGTTCTACAATTAGATTACACTCCTGTCTGTCAAAGTGAGAGATGAAGAGGAGAAGAGCTTATTCCTCCAAGCTTTTTTCCTCAGTCCATGAACTTCTACTGTTAATGTGGGCTACACAGAAAACACTCCTGCAAGCTACTGAGCTCAGCCTGGAGTCCCACTACTTTTAAACTAACTTTTAGCAGAACTCCTATCCCGTCCATTAGGTAAATGTCTTGTAGTCTATATACAGTAAAGTTAAGGCAGTAAAATCTGTCAACTTGAAAGTTTTGATAAAAAATACAGGAGTGCCTTATAAATTTCCTAGAACACTATGATGTTTCATATTAAACAGAGTATAGGTAGGAAATGTCAGATATTTAAATTGCTCTGTGCTGTCATTTCAGTGGTTGCTGCATTTGCTGTAACAATGTTTAAAACCTTCTGGAGAACACCACTTTCCAGAAAGAGCTCCTCTCACGCTGAATGTGCTGCTGTAGTTATGCATTGCCACATCATAAAGTGTAAAAGCAGAAATTCTAACATGACTTACATACCAATAAAAATATTTGCTAATAACCAAGGATGTGACATTACTTGCCAGATGCCTCTTCAGTGCCTCTGTACAGGCAGAGGAGGCCAGAAAACTTGGCAATATTTTACTTTGTGTGTTTTATGTACTTCAGGAAGAAATTGCAATGCCTATTGCTTGTATAACTCATTCTATCAAAAATATTTACATCAGCCATACAAAATTATAACAATACGGCTCTCCTGAAAGAAACCCAAGCCTATGTATTTCAACTGTCACTGGAAAAGTCACTGGAAGGTCCAAAACAACAAAAAGGCAAGATAACAGGTCAGAGAACATATAGAAGAGTGTCTGGATACGCGCTGTATTACAATAAACACTGAATATTGAAGAAGAAGAGGTCTGGGTTTGGGATTTTTGAGGTTATACATTTTGTTAGGTTTTCACTGCAGTACAAAAACTATCACTTTGTTCTGACACTTCAGATTTGTCTTAACGTACTGCATTTTGAATTCTGTTTCTGTGATGGGGAAAAAAAAAAACAGAGAGAAAAATGTGCTATTTTTTAGATGGCCTACCTGAAAATTTACGCTTTGTACCTTCTACCCAGGAACTTATAAATATACAACAGCTATAAGCAACCAAATTTTGATGTAGCTAAATAAAATTTTTTAAAAGCCAACAGAGGCAACTACAAGAAAAATACTAACAACTTACTCCTTTCACATGTTCACTGAGCCCCTGAGTATGAACCATATTCTTATTTTTGATAAATAAAAATAGCTGCACTGAAGCTGCTGGGTGCCACCTGCATTATCTGCTGATATATCAAGTTTTTATAAAGTATTTATAATTAATAAATTATTTATTAATTTACACGTAACTGTTGGATACATTCCCTTGCTAAATAAAGGATGAAAAAAATCCATATTTCTGAATAGCTGATAGCTTATTGGTTAGGACACTTAGATAGGAAGTAATAAATGGGTACCCAGGGACCTGAATTTGGATATCCTATACCTTCAGTGACCTCTTTCACCACTTTATTCTGATGTATGTATTTTTTTCTAAGCAGAAGAACAGATCAAAAAAGTTTGAATAATTTCAGAAAAATCTAAGTTTTGTCCTAACAAAGAATAAGAAACTTTGGAAATGTTTCAAATATTTCATTGAATATAAAAATTATTTTCCTAATCTGAACAAACATTAACCTCATCTTCCTTCTGAGGAAAGACTGAAGGAGCTGGGTC
>NW_009693287.1:0-391 GCF_000703405.1 Apaloderma vittatum
GCGAACAGCTCCAAAGTGGAGTTTGTCCTGGCTGGGGTGACCCCGCGGGGCAACGCCTCCCGATTCATGCTAGAGGTGGCCACGGTGGAGGAGACGGGGGTGGCACAGAAGCTGCGCTCGGCGCGCTCCATCGATGACGAGTACACTCCCACCATCTTTGAGGTGAGCGTGGGGCGAGCACCAGGTTCAGGGACCTCCCCCTTGTAGAACTGACAGTGGGGGGGGATCTGGGGCGAGCAGCCTGGGCAACCTGGGGCTCACTCTGCCGCAAAAACCACCTCCTGTCCTCCCTCCCCTGCCCATTGCTCTCCCTCTGCCAGATGCTCTCCCTGGTAGCCCAGTCCCGAAACGACAGCTCCGCGCTCAGCTTCCTGCAGTGGAAGGGGCGCGC
>NW_009693287.1:458-1103 GCF_000703405.1 Apaloderma vittatum
TGGCCCGTGCCCACCGTCATCCGCGCCTCCTTTGGGGAGGACGTAGGCAGTGCCTACACCGTCAGCGCCGTCAATATCTCTTTTGGGGGAGAGGACGGGAAGGTTTACCAGGAGAAGCGCTACCTGAGCTGGTGAGTGGGGTCTGTTGTGCATGAAGCAACGCTTTCGAATAAACTTGGGGTCTGGGGAACAGCTAGGTTAGAGGGTTTCTCTGTTTCTCCTTCCAAAAGTCTTATGTTTTCCAGTGACCCTGTTAGGAAGGAGTTGGGCAGTTTATTGACACGTACCCTCACCCTTCCCCCAGTCTGGGAGAGCTTCTCCTGCCCCCTGTGGGACCCCACCAAGAAATCTCGATGTGATCCCACGGGATGCTGCCGATCCCCATCTCCGTGGCTGATTTGTCTCGCCCCTCCCCGCAGGTCGGCACTGCTGGGCTTCGGGCAGCCCCCCAGGGACACCTTTTCCCCCCTTGTCATCTCCATCATGGCCGTGGCGCTGGGCACGCCCATGGTGATGCTCCTGGTGGGCAGCCTTGTGGTCCTCTTTGCCCAGAGGAAACGCTACTCGGAGTATGAGCCCATCAACTGAGCGGGACAGTCGCTGGAGAGACCCCCGAGATGTTTCTGGTCTCCAGGAATTGGCCGT
>NW_009693287.1:1178-1598 GCF_000703405.1 Apaloderma vittatum
GCAACATTTGCAGCGGTCACGTATCCCTCTGTCCTGCTCCCTCCTACTGCCCAGATTCTGCATCTGACTACACTTCTTCCTCTGTTTTTTTCATTCCTGATGCATCCAGCCAAGGGAAGTGACTGGGGGAAGCTGCTCAGGGTTTGCCTTGAGCCACAGGATGATCCTCCTTCTCCAAAGGGATAAACCCACTATTGTCACGGCTGCAGCCACGGGCCCTGTCCTGTGCCACCTCCAGAGCTCTCCAGGGCTGCTGGGGGCGGCTCCAGGGCTGGAGGACAGGGCTGGCGACCGGTACAGCTCCTGCCTGCGTGCAGGGGTGCCTTTACTGCTTCTTGCTGCACGGGGGGAACCCCACAACGACCCCTCACAACCCACCTGGGCCTCACGGACTTAATCCCAAACAGTAACTTTCTGCCC
>NW_009693287.1:1809-2096 GCF_000703405.1 Apaloderma vittatum
ATCCCGTGGCGGGGCGTGCTGGGTTTTCATGTTCTCCACCACTGATTTGTCTGTGACCAAATAAAGTGGATTTCTAAGAGCAGTGTCCTGCGGGAACGCCGCGCCGCAGGCAAGAGCAAGGGTCCATGGGAATGAAAGGGTGCTGGGACTCGGCAGGAGCCAAGGGGCAAAAATGTGCCTCCGAGGTGGTTCCCTACAGCTGGATGGACTCGCCCCCCCATCCCCGTGTGGTGCCCTGGGGTGGTTTTACCTCTGACCTGGGGAGTGCGTCCCTGCTGACAAGACCC
>NW_009693287.1:2139-2391 GCF_000703405.1 Apaloderma vittatum
GCAGTGATAAATCCTTCAGCGATGGGGGGGACACCACAAGCCAACCACCTGGCAGATCTGGGGATAGGAGGGGCTTTCCCTCCGTGTGGTGGATTTTAAACTGAGGGGTGCACACCTGGTGCCTGTCCCTGGGATGTCTGACAAAGCCACAATCCTGGTGCCATCTCACCCATCCCAGCTTCTCCCCACATCCCTCCTTGGGGCAGAGCTCCCTCCCTCCTACCTGTCCAACTGGTTTGGGAACTGGCTGCC
>NW_009693287.1:2422-3764 GCF_000703405.1 Apaloderma vittatum
ACCAGGAAGAAGAGGAGGAGGGACGAGTTGGGCAGGACTGGCCACACCACCCAAAGGCCCAGGAGCAAGATGTGGGGCTGGGAAATAGACTGTTTGGGGAAATATATTTTTTTTCCACTCTTGGAAACATCCTTTTGAGGCTGGATCACGGCACAGAGTCTCGTCAGCAGCCATTCCTTGGAGAATTTCACCCACCCTTCCCAAATCAGCCACGGAGCCGCTTGGCAAAGGGCTTTATTGGGCAAAGCCAACCCGAGCAGGAGGTCAGACAAATCCCACCCCAACCCATCCTCGCGGAACGGGGCTCGCTGGGTCTCCCTCAACGCCCTGTTCGCCCTCTTGCAGGAAACTCCCAACCCAGCGGATTTTACAGCTTAGCCCCGTCAACACCAGGCATGCAGCAAAACCTTTTGGGGTCCAGGCAGGGAGCGGGGGAGCCCAGCCAGATCTGCCTGCACCCCTCCACCGCAGCGCTCACGAAATAGAGCAGCAAGGAGGGCTCAACCCTTCTGCACCGTGGGGTCCGGGCGCCCCATCTCCCTCACCCCCAGTACCGGAGTTTGGCTCCACCGTCCTTGGAGCGGTCGTCGGGCTTTGGCGGTGCCACGGCGAGGAGGTTTTCCGGCTCCAGGGCGAACATGCTGTAAAGGTTCCAGAGCAGCATGGCCAGGAGCGGGAGGAAGGTCATGCTGAAGCCAAAGGAGCGGAACGAGCGGCCGATGGCGTAGGACAGCCAATACATCAACCTGGAAGGGACGGAAAGGTGTGAGCTCAGCGAGGGCGATGCCTCGGGGCTGGCACCCAGTTTTACTCGGAGGTTGGGACCTCAGCGAGGGTTCGGCCGCTGCAGGATGAGGGCTGGAGCAAATCTTCATATCGGCTTTCCTGGCTGTTGTTAGCTCCGAGCGAGACTTTGCACCAAGACACGGGGTTTGCCAGCACTGCCAGAGCCTGGTTGTACCCCGGGGTGCAAAACGGAGGGTAAAGGGGCCACTTACCGGGAGATGGCAAAAAGCCCCGTGAGCAGGGGGATGAGTTTGAGGCCCTCCTGGGGGAGGTAGGTGGCCAGCACAGCCATGTTGAAGAAATAGAGGATGAAGAGGTGGACGGACTGAGAGACGTAGGTGCGGTGGATCTCCACCTCCCGCTGCAGCTCCCCGAAGGGCTCCAGCGCCGAGTTGCAGAGGCGGGAGATGCCACTGACGATCATCCCTGGGGGGTAAGAGAGAGGAGCTGAGCAGCTACGAGTGTTTGGGCCTGAGGACTGGAGGAGGACCCGAGACGGGTGACAGGGTGGGAAGAGGGTAGGAAAACGCCGTCTGCTGCTCCTGGTGGGAGCAAC